>NW_012114444.1:2922126-2937376 GCF_000951035.1 Colobus angolensis palliatus
CCTGGCTCTGGGGCTTCAGGGTCAGCCAGTCTCCACTCTCAGAAGGCGGCACCAGCCAGGCCTCCAGAAAACTTGACTTGGGCTGAAAGGTGGTGCGGCACCCAGAGCACGTTCCAGCTTTAACGAGGGCGCCCCACAAGGCTGCCTGACCTGGGGCCTCCTTCCTCCCGAGTGACCCAGACCCGGATCAGCATCTGCATTGGTTCTACACCGCAAAAGCCCATCCTGAGAACGTCAGAGTGGGCAGGCAGTGCTGCCGCTGCTTCTGCTTGGGAAGGAGTTGGGTTTCCAGGGAGCTGATGCCTTCCTCACAGCAGTAGAGGCCTGAGTACCTTGAGATGACACAGAGAGAACCAGGGATCCTGTCCCATCTGCATTTCTCAAACGCTGCAACTTCAGGTGCTAGAGCCGCCGAGGACTGTTCTGACCCCTGTGGAAATGTGTTTCAGCCACTGGCACCCGACCCCAAGATGGGGAATTCTGCTGCTTCTTCCAGGCTCAGCTAAGAACACTCGAGGCCTGGCTTTGCAGGAGGCTGGCAGAAAGTGTGTCCGGACTCAGGTCTCCCCATCTAAGGGGGCAGTTTTTCTTCTGATTCCAGGTCAGAGATCCACGGCCGCCTGCCCGGCCACTCCCAGTGGCTGTGACTCTGCCACCCTCATCCCGACCACGCCCCTGCCTCTGCTCCAGTTCAACCTTTTCATTTTATTGGAAAAATTTAATTGGGAGTTCGGAAAGGTCACAATTAATATTTCCAAATGAAAATACAAGGTAAAGCAGCTCTGAATAAATATTGTTTAAATCCAATGTGCTTAAAATTAAAATGAAAAGGACATGGTCAGGGAGGGAGGCTGAGTAGGGCAAAGGGTCTGATGCAGACACAGAAAGCCTCAACCCGGCCCCGAGCAGAGCCACCTCATCACCAGGGCCCAGATGAGACATGACAGCTCTTGTATGGCCAACCAGATGGCTGCACACATCAGATACCTGCTCTCTTTGCAGATTCATCCAGGCACGGGGAAGAGGTGCAACAGGGAAGGGACACAAGCTGGGAATGAGGAGCTTTGATTCCCACCCCTGACCTCACTCCTTCCTTCCCCACTAATTTGTTGGTGGGGACAAATGAGGTCTTTTCAATATTAGGTTAAATACTCTGCAAATGCAACGCCGCCCATATCCCAGGCACACCGTCCCCTCCTTATGAAATACCACGGCGGCCAGTGTCTCCATTCATGCTCAAGTATCAACCATGTGCATCCTGCCAGGCCTATTTCCTCCATGACACTCATGGTGTGTGCTGCCTGTCTCCTTAAACTCGGATGAATGCCTCATGATGCTCAGGTCCCTGTGCTCAGAGCAGCCTCTGCAACAAAGGAGGGAAACCACCGCACAGTGAAGTCAGGAAGAGACACACGACCCCAGGCCTGTGTGTTCTGAGTTTGTCCAAGGGCCCCCACTTCTGATCACAGCTTGGTCTCTGCCACATTTCTAGCATCCAGTGGCCCCCTGCCCCATCAGAGCGTAGATTCAGTCAAGAGGGACGACATCCTTTATGTTCATTGCTCTACCCCAAAACATGGCACTGACCATGGTGCGCACAGTGAGATGAAGAAAGGCTTGTTGAGGAAGTCTTCACACCCTCAGGGCCGCACGCACACAGCCTCTGCCAGCTGAGCATACGTCTGGCAAGACCTCCCACATGTAACAAGCAGGTTGTCACACACCAGGCCTGATTTGCTTTGCAGGAAGGTGACAGATGTAGATCAAGAACTCTAAATTTCCATCAAATGGAACAGCAGATTAATTGCAAAATCCTTCAAAGTACTTTGGAAAAAAATAACGCGATAAACTAGACATAAACGCCCTGTGCTTTCTCTACAGATGACATTGCTCATAATTGGATTTACAGAGCACTTTTGAATCTGTGGCTCAAGTACAAACAAAGTTTTTGTGATTTTAAGATGCATACACAGATAAACTAAAAAGTGTGTAATTACAAGCAACTGCTTTACCTTGCTTTAACTTTGATGGCTCTGCCTCAAGGTTGCACTCAGCTTTCATATGAAGAATTAATTGCATCACCAGAATGCCTGCAAGGACCGTAACAACACACAGTGCGAAGCATCTGCACCTGGGCTAGTGACTTTGGCTGAGTTTGGCAGGGTGGCCCTTGTTGTCCTTTCACAGAGCAAGGTTTTCTGTGGAATGTTCCCGGAGGACAGAGGGACCCATTACGCAGCTCCTGCCTTGCCTAACTCCGCACATACCTTTGTTCGGTCCCATCCTGGGCCCCCAATTCCACAAGGATTGAGAAATGGACAATGACAAGCCAGTCTTATTTTGCCATCTCTGTGTGGTTCTCAACAAAACCCAGTTTGTCAGAAATGGTCCTATGAGGCGGCCAACTGGGCTTTATGGAGAAAGTGGCAGAGGACCGTGTTTTACTGCTTCTCGGCCAACTCTCAGCACAAGAACCGCTCAACAGAGCTGAAGGGACCGGGAAATTGCTATGAAGAAGACGCTTTCTTCCCATTGTCCAATTTCTGTCTGGCAGACTCGGCTGCACTCCGGTGAAGAGGGGATTTATCAAGACCTCCGTGAGGTCTACTCTCTTCCTCCTGGCTGCCAGCTACTCAGCTGATGAAGGAGGACGAGGCTTTGCGCAGCTGTGCGAACTTCTCTTCAACCTGAGCCATACCCATGCTTTTGTGATAAAGGTCAAACTTGTCCCACTTGAAAGCAGTTGTTTTTAGACTCAAGAAAAAACTCTGTTCTGGGCTCACCAGGATATTCCAAATCTGGAAATGTTTTGCCAATGGACGCTTTGTCTGAATCATTAAGAATGAGGCCAACCCTGAGAAGGGGAGATCCCTGCATGAGCCAGACTGAGGTTCCAGGAGCTGCAGCTCCTAAGCTACCAGCGCTGGAGGCCTGCTTGGTGAGTCTGTTCCTTCTTGCTCTTGCTTTGGTTTGCAAACCACTCCCAACTGATCCACAGTCCTACTGTGCTGACTGGAAGGCACCCCACGGCATATGACACTCCTGTGGGGACCCGGCGCCCACAGGGCTGGTCCCCACCCAGTGAGGATGAGCATGGAGGCCACGGCACTGCCGGCTGCACCCGCACCTCCAAACCCACTTATGTGGACAAGCCCAGGTGTCCGCCAGCCCTGGATGCATGGAACTCACTCACTCACGGGGACTCTCACAGCCAGGACCCTGACATCCATTCACCCCTTTGTTATGGGTTCATTTCTGTCCCCCTAAATTCATACACTGAAATTCCATCTCATAACATGACTTTGTTTGGAAATGGGGTCATGGCAGATGTAATTAGTTGAGATGAGGTCATATTGGAATAAGGTGGTTCCCAGTCCTGTATGTCTGCTGTTCTTATAAAACCAGAGACTTGGGCACAGACATACTCCCAGAGGGAAGGTGAAGTAAAGAGATGTGGGAAGAAGGTGGCATCTGCAAGCCGAGGAAAGAGGCCTGGAACAGAGTGTTCCCTGCAAGCTCTCCGATGGCTTTCGTCAAACCACCCCTGCCAATGCCTCTGCTTTAAGCTTCCAGCCTCTAGAATGGCGAGAGCATACATCTCTGTTGTTTACGCCACCCCTCTGTGGTGCTCTGTTATGGCAGCCCTGGAACACGAATACACCTTTGAAAGTGTTCTGCAAAAAAGGGGGGAGCTGCCATTCCCTTGAAGATGTTGGTTTGCTGTCAAGATCAGGCACTCCAGCTTTGAAGACAAGACTTGTGTGGCACTCACCTGCTGAGCCGGCAACCCCGACTCTGCCCCAGGCCTGGGCCACACACCCATGAAGACAGACGTGGCCCCACAGTGAGGCCGTACGGGGTGACATTCTTTTTTTTTTTTTTTTTGAGATGGAGTCTCGCTCTGTCGCCCAGGCTGGAATGCGGTGGCGCCATCTTGGCTCACTGCAAGCTCCGCCTCCCGGGTTCACCCCATTCTCCTGCCTCAGCCTCCCTAGTAGTTGAGACTACAGGTGCCCGCCCCCACGCCCAGCTAATTCTTTGTATTTTTAGTAGAGACGGGGTTTCACAGTGTTAGCCAGGATGGTCTCGATCTCCTGACCTCCTGATCCGCCCGACTCGGCCTCCCAAAGTGCTGGGATTATAGGCGTGAGCCACCGTGCCGGCCAAACTGGGTGACATTCTTTCATTGACCAGGCACGCACAGAGGCTGACGATACGACGGGTCCCTTGCCGGGGTGACAACCCTGAGACCTCTCTGGGTTCCTGCCCTCTGGGCCAACATGCTACCGAGGAACTTCTGTCATGCACTGGAGTAAAGAAAAACCAAGTTTCTGATCCACACATATTTTTCAAGGAAGGCCTGACCCCAAGAGTCGAAGATAAGCCCAAGGACAGACCAAGAATGCATCCCAGATGCAGGAGACGTGACCAGCCACACCGGTACGTTTCCTACCTGGTCAGTCAGAACGACTGACGATGAAAAAACTGTCTTCCTTGTCGATGCTGAACGCTCTCCTGATGTGCGGATCTGGGGAATGTGTGTCTGTGGCAGAACGGGCCTCCTCACTGTGAATTTGTCTTTGAAGGTGAGAGCAGACAGAGCTCACGGCTGGAGTGAAGGGGACAGGACGTGGCGCGCTCCACCCTCTGGGACCTTTGAGGCACCAGGAGAAGGGAAGCCACCACATCCTCTGACCAGAGGCCCCCTTCCTTGTCACCAGGGGTGGGGGTGTGCCGAGTGCACACCTGCACGGATGCCTGCAGCTCCAGCCCTGTGAAGCTTCACACTCATTCCTCAGCAGCCACCTGCCCGCATTTTGACAATTCCTGGGCTTGACGTGGGGCCCCCCACAGTGGAAGCCCCTGACCTCGCTATTTGGTTTGTACTCACTCGGCCATTGGTTTGTGCTCACTCGGCCGTTGGTTTGTGCTCACTCGGCCGTTGGTTTGTACTCACTTGGCTATTTGGTTTGTACTCACTCGGTCATTTGTTTGTACTCACTTGGCTATTTGGTTTGTACTCACTCGGCCATTGGTTTGTACTCACTCGGCTATTTGGTTTGTACTCACTCGGCCACTGCCAGCCTGCGCAGCTGAGCCCTCGGAAGTGAAGATGTTCTCACAGGCTGGTCACGACATGTGTGTGCCCCGGTCAGCAGAGAAAGCCCCCAGCAGCAGCCCCGCTCCCGCTTAGACTCTTTCTTCCCCTCGAATTTGTCTTCAGCTCTGTTTCCCTTTTGACACTAAGGACACGGTGACCTCCATGGAATAACTACGCAGGCTTGAGAAAGGTTGAGTGGGGTGATGTCATCCAGCCTGGGGACACGACTTGGCAGGGAGCCATGTGAGAAGCAATCTGTTGAAAATAATACTTTCTTGAGTGGACAACAACGCCGAGAGCCAGCACGTGCTGCTGCCACATATCCTAATTAGCCGCCTGGGGCTGCTGACCCAGGGTGAACCGTGCTTCTGGGCAGAGCTGTGGAGAGGGGCAGGTGGCTGTGCCTGCCGACCTGGCAACCGCGGCCCTGCCACAAGCCCAGGGAGCCCCAGTGCCCGCTCTGCACCGGGAGTCTTGTGATGACTGGGGGCGTTTGAGGGGTGAGCACCACACACCCTGCCTCTCTGCCCCCTCATCAGCCAGGCTACACGCCGGTCAGCATCCCCCCAAACGCATTTACAGCCACAGTGACCTTTACTGAAGGACAGGATGACAAGCTAATTAAATGCAGGGATATGGAGAAGGTCAGAGCGCCTGCGTGCCACCACACACTTCACAGTAAGGTTCTAATAAGTCACGTCCATGGCCGAGGCTGTAATGAGAACGGAAAAGTCATCTTTCTCCACATAAAGACACTGTAAACACGTTCTACGCGACCAGCCACCATGGCGACCTGCCAGCGGCCATTCTTGTGTAGCATAAGGTGAGTGAATCTGTAATAGGACGCGGCCACCAAAGGCGGGATATCCTTCGATACACTAAGTGAGTGGTTTATCAAGCCACCCTCAGTCCGTTACTGGTTTAACACACTTCGAACTCTCAGTCCCATGCCCCAAGGCAGCCTGACCTCAGGAGGCCACAAAAGGCTAAGCACATCCAAGTTGAGGTTCCTTCCTTCCAGCGGTGACCCCCAGAGGTTCTCAATGTCTGGAGGTCTCCTTGGTTGTCACACTGGGGGTGTCTAGTGAGTGGGGACCAGGGATCTGCTGAGCACCCCACAGTGCATGCCCCACAGCTGAGACTCTGGCCCCACATGTCGGCAGCACCGAGGCTGGGGACAGGCTCTAGTGTATTCTCCCAGACCCACGCCAGGAAACAACTGCAAGCCCACCAGTCCCAGCTCAGGTGCCTTCCTGGGAGAGGCCTTTGCTGCTGACCGCCTGACCAAGGGCATGTCCCCTCTGCCCTCTGCAGGCACCTGCAGTCACCGGCCCCGGGAATGAGCTCCTTGTCTTGGTTTCTGACTTGCTTCCCCTGAATGGGGAGCACCAGGATGGCAGGGTGGCAGCTCTCCCTTTCCAAGTGCCTGGTACAGCCCCATTAGGAGGTTTCTACATTAATGCAGCCATATTAGAAGACTTACTTGAAGGCTCGACTCTGTGCCCTCAATTGCACCAGCGGTACGGATCTGTGGCAGAAGCCGGCGTGGGCTGGAATGGTCAGTGGGGGCTGCGCTTGGCTTTGTGCTTGGCCTAGAGAGCAGGTGTGAGGGCGGGAGAGTCCCAGGGACTGTCCAGAGTGGAGCCTGTGTAAGGGACCCATCCGAGGGTGGACAACACGTCCCAGGTCTGTGCTGTCCAGCTACTTGGGGCTAATGGCTGCCGTCTCGGGCAGTGTGGCAGTGTGAGACAGGCCCAAGACACTGCCAGCTCAGTGATGAGCCCGAGTGAAACAGCCAAGGAATGGCCAGCCAGGCCAGAACGCTCGTCTTGGCTCGGTCTCTGGCTTCTGCTGCACAGCCCTGACTCTTCAGGGAGGCACTTACTCCACAAAAGAGAAGAAACAGATGGGAGGGTTGAGAGGCCTGGGTGTGGGAATGGGTGGAAGCGTCTCCTGGGCAGGTGGACAGGTGAGGACCTTCCAGCCCGGAGCAGGAGCAGCACTTCTCGGGCAGGGGAGACATCCCTGGGGGATCCGGAGATGGACACCCTCCGGGGAGATGACCCTCCAGGGAGATGCCCCTCCAGGGAGGGCCCATGAGTTTAGATATCAGTGTTTTGCAGTCAGAAACCCTGCTGGGTTCTGGAACACAGGGAGCTGTGACAAGAACAGGGTTAGGGAGTACCTTTGTTTTTTTCTCTTTTCCCTGAGATGGAGTCTTGCTCTGTCGCCCAGACTGGAGTGCAGTGGCATGATCTCGGCTCACTGCAACCTCTGCCTCCCGGGTTCAAGTGATTCTCCTGCCTCAGCCTCCCAAGTAGCTGGGATTACAAGTGCCCACCGCCACGCTCAGCTAATTTTTGTATTCTTAGTAGAGACGGGGTTTCACATGTTGGCCAGGCTGGTCTTGAACTCTTGACCTTGTGATCTGCCCACCTCGGCCTCCCAAAGTGCTGGGATTACAGACGTGAGCCACCACGCCTGGCCTTCTTTCTTATTTCTGTGCCATCTGATGTTCTTTTCCTAAGGATCCAGACTTGCCTGCGTGTGGGCCCCAAGAACTGGGCTTCTCATCAGCATCTTCCACCCTTTCCATCTTTCATCCTCACTCTCAGGCCCCAGGAACCCCTAGGATCCTTCATCCTCACATCCGAATGTTTGCAATCAGGACTTCCTATGTTAGCTTCTTGGGGCTGCTGTAACACATTCTTGATTTCAGAAGTCTGAGATCAAGGTGTGGGCAGGGTCACGCTCTCTCCAAAGGCTCTAGGTGAGGGCCCTTTTGGCTTCTTCCAGCCCCCGGGGGCTCCAAGCGTTCCTTACTTGTGGCTGCATTAGTCCAGTCTCGGCCTCTGTCTTGCGGCCTGTCTTCTCCCCAGCTCCACTCTGTGCGTCTCTCATAAGGACCCCTGCCATTGGATTTAGGGTGTGCCTGGATCACCCAGGATGCTCTCATCTTGAGATTCTTAATTTCATCACATCTTCAAACACTATTCTTCCAAGTAATGTCCTATTCATGGGTTCTGGGGGTGAGGACATAGATGTATGTTTTGGGGGCCTTCATTCAGCCCACTCCCCTTTGTCACCTCCCTGGTAGTATGTTCTAGAACCCTGGGCCAGGGCAGCCCCGTGGGCTGTGGAGGTCAGTGGGTCAGAGGGTGGACTCCGGCCAGAGTCCCCCCTCAAGCCTCAGCTCCTGCCCTCCCTGACCCAGACACTGGCCTGGTGCTGGGTCTTGGCCCTAGTCCTGCCTTAAGGACTGTGTTGTGGAGGAATGTACAGCTCTGATGTACACAGCTGGCACTCAGTACATAGCTGGCGCTTAGCCAGTGGTCATCTTGACCACACTGTCACATCCATTCCAGCCCCTCTCCAGTGTCCTCGGCCCAAGTCTCACTGGGGGTGCCACCAACTGCCTCCTGGCTCCTTCTCGCCCAGGAGAAAGAGTCCCCGAGGTACTGGACATCTGGGCCCCAGGCCCTGCCCCTGGCTCAGCCCCGTGCAGGCCTCAGAGCTTCCTTCTGTGCCTGAGTCGGCCTTGTTGGTTTGTTGGGGGGCAGTTCTCATTCTTTCCTTCAGCTTCCTTCAAGCATGCGTAGTTGGTAGACCAAGGCACATGTGGGAGGGGCTCACAGAGAGGCCCCCAATCAAGCCTGGCACAGACATGGCCCCTTCCTCTTTAGATCTGTCTCTGTGCTGAGCCCAGGGCCTGGCTTGAAAGAGGCGTGCAGAAAATGCGGGTGGGATGGACCTGCAGGCCAGGCGGTGCAGCCCAGCTGGCAGAGTTGGGGCCTCACAGAGGAACAGTCTTATGGAGGGGGCTGGTCAGGTGCCTGAGGCCTGGCAGCGGGTAGGTGAGGCTGGACCTGGGGACCCCACGGCGGGGCTGCATCCTTTCGCGCTGTGTAGCTCAGTGTGGTGGCCGAGTCACTGGGGCGAAGCCCAGCTCAGCAGACCAACTGTAGAGAGGGGAAGGATCAGATGAAGGAGGTCAGTACAAATTCTGACTGAGCGTCCCCAGCTTGATAAGAGGCCAGGGCTCACCATTTTCCAAGTCGATGCTCCTCTCTCAGACACCGCGGCCGCCTCCCTGCATTTTTGACCTCCCTGTGGGCCGTGCTGGAGTATCCAGGGGTTCACTGCTCTCTCCTGTGGTCCCCAGCACAAAAGCACCGCCATGCGGAGCCTCGCAAGATCCCAAGCTAATGGCAGACCTTGGGTTCCTCTGTGGCTAGACTCAGAAAGCATGACACGCCCTCTCTGTGGTGATCTCGGCTCAAGGGTGAGAGACGCTAAGGAAAGGGACTTGCTGGGCACCCCTAGACTGCACGGTCAGAGGCACCATGGAAGGGGCTTGCTGGGCACCCCTAGACTGCACTCAGTTTCTCCTGGGCAACTTGAGCTCCAGACAGTTCAGACCCTTGTTCGGGACTGATGGCTTGAGTTTTCAGGGCCCCGTGGAATACATCTGATCCCCACAGCAGCAGGGCCAGCAAGAAGAATGAAATGAAGCTGGTTCATGCCTTCCAGGTAGGACACTTCTGCGGGCAACTGGCCTGTAACCTCCAGCGGAGGCAGGGTGTGCGTCTGTAGCTAATCCTCTCCTTGTTCGGCAACCTCTGTGCCTACTGCATAAATTGCTAATTACTCTAAGTAGGTATTCGTTCGGAATCAACATTACCAATCTGGAGGCACAGCTTCAAAGCATTCAAATTCTGCTCTCAGGAAATACGGCTGTTTTGATCCTTCTATGCAGCCAGGCAGTGAAAACGTTGCACATATTTTCTGCACCTATCCAAAGAAATTTATCTTTCACACCCTACTTCATGCCATATGCTGGGAGCTGAAAGAATGAAGGATTTAGCTGTCAGTCTCTGAAGACACAACAGGCCTCATTCCAGCTCTCCGGCGGCGCACGGGATCTGAAGCTATGACATTTCACTTCGGCTTCTGTCAGCACTCTCTGCCGCGTATCGCCCGCACTCGGCAGAGCAGGCTTGTGAAGGTGGCTCCTGTGCAGAGGAGAAAACCACCTGCTAATCTCCTCTTCGTGGTGCCAGGAGACGGGAGTGGCTTCTCATCTCTAAAGCATGCGGGAGACTGGAAATCTAAGGTACCCTCACACCCCCGTGTCCATCTGTGGGGCTGGCAGCCCCTCCTCCCGGAGGTGCCTGTTTTTAGGAGTTTTTATTTCTCTCCCAGAAGCCCACCCATTCAGCCTTCCTCCAAGTGCGCTCATTATCTTGGATGAGGCTTGGCATCCCCAAGGTGCACAGCCTCCATCCCAGAAAGCGTTCTCTTTCTCAGTTTGAAATCCAGATTCACATTTCATCTGGCAAGGATGATTTAAAAATATGTTTACCTCCTCATTTCCCTCAGTCAAAGGGTCATCTTGAAAGCTGCACCTTGACCACCCTGGGAAGTGACTTTCTCCTCTGCCTCAAGCCCGGCAAGGGCACAGGCCAGCAAAGTTGATGCAGAACCAGTACCTGTAGCTCCTCCGTAAAGGAGGGAGTAGAAACAGCGGTGGTGTCCATAAAGAATGCCAGACAAGTCAGTGTGGCTCCCTCCTTCCCATTCTACCCACGCCTCTTCCTGACACCCTGCAGGTTTAGGAAAGGGTGCTTTTATGAGTGTCTGAGGCTGGGCGCGGTGGCTTACGCCTGTAATCCCAGCCGAGGAAGGTGGATCTCTTGAGGTCAGGAGTTCAAGACCAGCCTGGCCAACATGGCAAAACCCTGTCTCCACTAAAAATACAAAAAATTAGCTGGGTGTGGTGGCGGGCACCTGTAATCCCAGCTACTTGGGAGGTTGAGGCAGAAGACTTGCTTGAACCTGGGAGGCGGAGGTTGCACTCAGCCAAGTTTGTGCCACTGCACTCCAGCCTGGGCAACAGAGCAAGACTCTGTCTCAAAAAAAAAAAGAAAAAGAAAAAAAAAAGAGTGTCTGAGAAGCATTTTCAGTAGGAAGGTGACTTGGAGCTGTGAGTGACAATTAGTTTCTGATAAATAACACCAAATCCTGCCTCATGCAATTATAGGGGGCATGACTGTCCGATTCCAGGCATGCTCCACTTCTGCCTGTTGCTGGGCTCTGGGTGCTGGGGATGCCCAGGTGGATGAGACCAGGCCTTTGCCCTCTAACGCTGTAGCTCAGGGAGGCTGAAAATTCCAAGGAAATAAATAAACACAATTCCAGAGAGCGACCCACGCTCTAAAAGGCTGCAGGGGAGCGGATGCAGGGCAGAGGAGGCAGGTGGGCTGGGCAGCAGGCACAGTGGAGCAGGTGCCCGGCGGCAGAGGCGCAGGACCGATGCCTTTGGCCTTGGGGACTCAAGCCCAAAGACACGTGGCCATCTGCTTGCTGCCCCACCCACAGAATTACCTTTGCTCAAAGACCCTATGCAGTTTCATCAGAAGCCTAGCTAAAGCTGCTCCCCCGCACACTCCCCAGGCCTCCCCCACATTTCCAGCATAGCACTGGAGTGGAGCAGGCAGTCCATGGAATCTGCCTGTGAAAGGAGACCAGGAGGCAGAAAAGACCAGGGACAGGTCCAACGTGGCCCCCCGCGCTGGCCTTCATCACGGGGAAGCATCAGGGACAGGCCTGGTGTGACCGCTTGTACCCGCCTTCATCACAGGGAAGCATCTGATACACTGTGGTGTGCCCTGAAAGTGACTGGCCCCTCTGATTGTTACCAGGCTGAGCTGTGACCGGTCGACCCAGTGATGAGTTAACAGAGTCCCTGTAGATCCCAAAATAGCCATTCAAGACCCAGCTGGCTTCTCCCTCCTCTCCATCCCAGGGCTGGCTGAGCTCATGGATCATTTTAATTGGATAACTGGGAAAAAAAAAATTCTCCTTTCATAAACCTCCTGACATGACTGGCTTCAAGGCTTTCAGGAAAATGTGCTAACTTTTGACCAATATCCACATGGGCATTTCTGAGGTCCTATCTAGCATTTGCAAAAAACAAACAAACAAAAAAAGCCCCTCGCCTGCTAGTGGAAAATAGAGAATTAAAATAGAATCTAAATCAATTTTTCTGATCAATTGCTGCAGAAATGTGTATAAGTAGCTGCAAATTGAGTCATATGGCATGCAGATGTGCTTTTGCGATGGTGTAAAGTTGTTATAAACTTGCCTCCTGCCCCATCGCACTTCCGTGTCTGAGGATTTGCTCGCATGGACACATATCTGAGAAAATTTCCTGGTCCAATCAATAAATGCTTGTTAGGAAACGTGGCACAAAATGCGCCCACAGTAAAAGCAAATTCACATGATTTAAGAGGCCAGGCCTTTTTCTCATCCTTTCTCTTTTAAGCCTAAAGGGAGATTAGTCTTATGCCAGTCTATCTATTTCAAAAAGATCCCTTTAAGATGCTGACCAGAACAAAAATAAAATACCTTGATGCCTCTGGAAATAATACATGTTCCTCTGATAAATTCCTTGATTCAAGTTGAGGACATAGGTGATAAAAACAAATATAAAAACAAGTTACATACATACACACACACACAAAGACACACACAGACACAGACACACATAACCCACACAGATACACACAGCCACACATACATACACACACAGACACACACACATACACACACAGATACAGCCACACATACATACACACACACACACACATACACCCACACATACATACACACACACACACACATATACATAGTCACACATACATACACACAGACACACACACACAGATATACACAGCCACACATACACACACAGACATACACACACACAGATACACACAACCACACACATGCACACACATACATACACACACGCACACACAGATACACACAGCCACACATACATACACACAGACACACAGACATACACACACATACACACAGCCACACATACATACACACAAGACACACACACATACACACACAGATACAGCCACACATATATACATAGACACATACACACAGATATACACACATACACACATACACATAAACACACATACACACACATACACAGACACACATGCACACATACACACTCATACACATAATACACACATAAACACACACACACGCATACACACATACACACGCAGACACACACACATACACACACACATCTTTACCCCTCATTGGACCTTGTTTTACCTAATGTCCAGAAATTTCCTTGCTCTAAGACAAGGTGAAGAATTTTACATCCTCGGCAAAAACAGCAAGGGTTTATTTCTTTGCGGATTCAGATAATACACAAAAGTGCCAAGTAGGCCGTCATGGGTGCTAGTTTATTTTAAGGACTCAAACATACATGCATACATACACATACACACATAGGTGTACAATATACAGTTGTGTGCTGCAAAGGACGTCTGTGCCAGTGATAGACCACAGACACGGTGGTGGGCCCGTGGGATCAGAATGCTGTATTTTTACTGCCCCTTTTCTGTGCTTACATTTGTTTAGCTCCATAAATACCATTGTTACCGCCGTCCGAGGTACCCAGTTCAGTCACAGTCCGGGCAGGTTTGCAGCCTGGAACAACAGGCTCTACCATGAAGCTGAGGGGTGCAGAAGGCTGGACCATGTAGGTTTGCATGGTTTCACTCTGATGTTTGTACAGTGATGAAATCACCTGCTGATGCATTTCTCAGAGTATGTCCCTGTCATTAAGGGAAGCGTGACTGTACATATATGTCCCTAATATCTTTATCTATGTGTGCACACACACACACATACACACACATGCACATACACACACCCACGTGCACACACACACAAATACATACACATGCACATACACACATGCACCTGCACACATACACACATATACACACACTTGCATACGCACATACACGTGCACACACACACATACACACAGAATTCTTACTGCTCTTGCTTCCCTGAGTCCTGGGATTGGTCACACCCCAGTATTTGGAAGTCTCAGGGCAGAGTCAATGTGAAAGGGCTTCTGAAGACCAAATCTAGGGGTAGATCAGGTCCCTGCTGGTCGAGGGGTGGGCGGGGACTCGGTGGCCATGCACTTCCGGGAGCTGTGAGAGGTGGCATCGCTCTCAGACGGAAAAGAAAAAGACACCAAATGCTAAAATCATTCTGTGAGTTCATCTTGATCCAGGAAGGGCTGGGCGTCTGGGAAGCCTAGATGGCTCAGCCCTGGGGCGGGGGGTCTGCAAGGCTCTGGCCCCGAAGTGTGCCCCTCCCAGGACATGCCCCTCCCAGCAGCTCCAGAAATGGCTCTGCTTGGACCTGGCTTTTCCCTGGAACCTCATAGACTCTGGAAAACCTAAGGTCACTTTCCCTTATCTCTTTCAGGCAGGCTATGCCATCACCAAACCCCTCAACAAGGACCTGCAGCAAGTCCATTGTGATGAGAGGTGGTCACTGTCCCTGGTGGGGGGGTGATCTTTGAGTTGTCCCTGCCCTCTTCTCATTCTGCCTGGTTCACCTGGAGAAACTGCCCCCATCCTCCAACGCTCAGGTCCAACGCTCAGAGCAGCTCCAACAGGAACAGAGACATGCAGCAAACCTGCCCCAGGAGGCTCTTCAGGAGAGACAGTGAGTTCTTCAGAGAAAATGCTTGGGCAGGGACACTGAGTGGGCAGCCGAGCGGGTCCATAGTCCTTCCTTGACCTCAGCCTTTCCAACCCAGAACAGCAAACCCTGTGGCTCCTCCCTCCTGGCATCACCTGCGCCACCCTGGGGCTGATGCAATGGACTCAGAGTTGGTCTCTGAATGCACCAAACTTAGCTAACACATGCTGATCACACACAATGTCACCACCTCCTGGAAGCCTCCCAGGAATGAGAATGCACACAGGTCTCAGTCACAGCAGATGGTCCCAGCCTGATGACCACACCATCTCACCTAACCACTGTCTCCGCCCAATTCCACCTCACCTCACCCAACCATTATTCCAGCCTAATTCCACATGACCTCACCAATCACTGTCCCAGCCCGATTCCACATCACCTCACCAACCACCGTCCCAGCCCAAATCCACATCACCTCCCCAACCACTGTCCCAGCCCAAATCCACATCACCTCACCAACCACCGTCCCAGCCCAAATCCACATCACCTCCCCAACCACCGTCCCAGCCCAAATCCACATCACCTCCCCAACCACCGTCCCAGTCC
>NW_012114444.1:2938299-2945082 GCF_000951035.1 Colobus angolensis palliatus
ACCTCCCCAACCACCGTCCCAGCCCGAATCCACATCACCTCACCAAACACTGCCCCAGCCCAACTGCATTACTTATACTTGTCACCAGCATCCAGTGGCGATAGGGCTGGTGTGAATCAGTCACAGCCACCCACAGATAGGAGAAATTCACCCGAAGTGGAACATGGTATTCTCTCAGGACACACAGGGAAGAAGAGGAGGGAGCCGCAAAGGCAGGTCCAACGGCGCTTTCGGTTTGAAAGAATAAAATACATGATACATGTGCGTTTTCACTTTCTACAAAGGAGGAGATCTGGAAGGAGGACCACCTCACTAGCGGTGCTTCTCTCTAAGCAGCTGAGATGCCAGGGATGTTTCCCCCACTGGGCTGCACACTCCTGTGTGTGAAATTTTACGCATAATATGTTACTTATCAGAAAAAACAATCAAAACCATAATTTAAAAGATGAATTGATTCCTTAACAGCTCTCAGATTGAGGAATGACTCTAAGTTATGGGCCCTGGCGGAAGTTCTCTGAACGGAAGAGGCAGCATGCACATGGTTATGACGCGGGCCGAGTCAGGGAGCCTGGGCTCTGTAAAGGCTCCAGAGCTGCAGAGATGCCGCGAGGCGCTGGAGGACTCCAGCCCGTGTCGCAGTGTTTCTGGAAGGCAGACGAGGAGCAGGAGTCCTGCCCAGAGTGCCGTCCAGGGGACCAAGAGTTAGTGCGGCTGTCAGGGCAGGGCACCTGAAGACCCACAATGTGTTTGCTGCTGTTTTTATCACTATTAGATTGACGGCTGTTCCGGAAGTGCTTCATAAACCATCCTTCAGAAGGAAGTTCCTTCAGACACTGGGTGGTGGGTGTCGGTGCGGGGAGGACACAGCGGGGAGAGAAGAGGAAGGTGGGAGGAGGGAGAAAGACAAAGACCTCAGTTGGAGAAGTTCCCTTGATCCGGCAGCTATTACATGGCATTGCTCAATTTAATGGTGGTGGAAAGACAAACCAGTGGCAGAAGGGTATTTCTGGTCACGACGTCACCCCTAACATTGACCCCTGTGAGCTCAGCTTAGGAGAGGCCCTGCAGAAGCTCAGAGGCTGCCGTAGGGGAGGCCTGGGATGTCGGCGGGTTCCTGTGATCCTGTCCACTCCACCGGGCCAGCTTCCTCCAGTCTAGGGTTGCTCGTCTATGCCCGAGGCTCCTGCACTTCAATTCTATCTGAGTCGAAGGCATAATAATATCTAAGCCAGTACAAGGTAAATGCTTGTCCTTAAGGAATGTGACTTTATTTCCTGCTGAGAAAGGACTTGAATACTAGAAAACCCAAACCCAAAAGCCCCCAAGCTCCCCTGTGGTCTAAGGTAGGCTAAGTCCTTTTACTGGAACTATTTTCTATGCCCTGGACACACTGAAACTATAGGCCACGGACCACATTTCTGTTTTTTTTTTTTTTAATAAATTTTTGCTTCATCAGGTGGTGCTCCCTGTGATAAATGCTTCCTGTCAAGACTTCCCTTTGATCAGACTCTAAGGCAGAAAGAATTTCCAAATCATTTACTTGGGAATTTAAAAAACTTACATGCATTTGTTTGGCAGAGAGGAAACCCTAGCCTATTTTACATTTTGTCAAATCTATTTTTAGATAAACTTCCTCTTTGTGCTTAAAACTACTCCTAAATTAACTCTTGGGTAGTTTTCTGGAATTGAAACAAAGTCACTGATTAAACTCCTGCCTGAGTCAACAAGTCCCGCCCAGGCTGTGCCTGAGGACACAGTGTCTGTGTGTTCCCGGGGGTGCCCATCTGCATTTTTGGGTCCATTTCACACACCTTCCTTCCTCTGGACACCACGCAGCCTCGAGTACAGACGGTCACCAACAAGGGAGAGGGGGTTTTGTAAGAAACTCCCCTGAACGAGTTACCCCAACAGGGAAAGGGGAAGAGGAGACACTGTCCAGCTCAGTCCAGTGGATGATGTCTGGTGTCAGAAATAAAAACGGGACAACAGGCCGTGGAGCGGGAGAGGAAGGCACCTCTGCAGCTTTCTGGAAAGGGTGTGGTTTGCTTCAGTGGACACTGAACACACACTTCAATGTTGCCAGTGAAGTCTGAGGGACTGGCCAGGGCATGCAGGGAGGTCGCCTCATCAATCACCTGCCACAGTCCTTGGAAATCTTCGGAGCAGAGACTTCCAGCAAGGGCACTGCCTAAGCTGAACCCAGGGGTGATGATCACGATGAAAAAACACCTTGCTAGTCGGGGGGACAGTCGCTGTGTGGGGAGGTGCGAGTTAGAGGGGAAGCTTTAACCTGACTCGAGAGGATCTGATAGCAAGTTAATCACCCTCTGTGCTGTACATGCACAAACCCTACACACATGCCCACACATGCATGAACGTGTACATGCACACATACACACACACACACACACGAACGCACACACACATACATACGTATACACACACACAAATTCACACGCACATACACACATGCACACACACACGTGCATGTACATACACGAATGCACACACACGTGAATGCACACACACATACATATGAATGCATACACACAAGCACACACACATACACACACATGAACGCACACAAAGGCACATGCACATATGTACATATACACACATGGAAATGCACACACACACATACACACATGCGAATGCACACGCACATACACACACACAGGAATACACACACGTATGCACACACATGTGCAAGCACATACATGTGAATGCACACGCACATACACACACAAATGCACACACACAAATGCACATGCACATACACATATACACACATGCAAATGCACGTGTACGTACACACACACGAATGCACACACACATACACACACACGCGAATGCACACACACATACACACATATACACACACACAGGAATGCACACGCACATACACACATACATGACTGCACACGCACATACACACACACAGAAATGCACACGCACATACACACATACACACACACAGTTGGGCTTCTGTTCTCCCCAGACTTTCCATCACTGGCACTCATAGGCAGGCCTCCCAGTCACGCAGATGCGGAGACTGGCGAGTGCTTAACAAAGAGCTCTGCAAGGAAACCAACTGTCATCAGATTCACAAACAGTTTGTAGAACTCCAGGAGTTTCGTGAAACTTCTGATTCTTTTAGGAAAAGCTGGCAAGATCCTCATTCTCTTGGCAGAAGTCTATAAAATTATCGGTACAGATGCTGCTGGTCTATTTCCACTGGAAGAAAAAAAACTCATCACCTCTGATGGTGCTAACATTGACATTATTTTTGCCTTCCGTATTTATTGAGATCTTCAAGAGTTGCACAATGTTCTCTGATGAAAGGCAGGAGAGGGGTTTGGAAGGAATAGCTTTCCCTTCTAGAACTCGGCCATCTGGAATGTTACATGGTGTGTGGGTACCACCCTGTGGGGATCCCGCAGCCTGGACTATCCCACCTGAGATTAATGGAAGGTTTGAGAATCAAGTGTGTTCCAGGTTTCTGCAGGGGGCTGGGGGTGCACATGGGACGAGGGGTCACCCTTTGAGGACTGGAGTCCAGGAGCTCTCCCAGGGCAGGTGCCTCGGGTGCTCTGAGTCCGGACAGCAGGAGGGAGTCTGAGGACAGTCTCACCCTGTGCAAAGGGGTGTGGGTGGCGCAGTCAGAGCCTGAGACACAGAGGCTGAATGACCTGGCTGGCATGAGGTGGTGGTCACTAGGACTGAATCATGACACTGACAGAAAGTGCCACAAACAGCGAGGTGGTGGGACCGAGGAGCGGCCTTTGCAGTCCAAAGGGGAGAGACGGGACTGATGAGAGCAGGCGCTCTCCGCCGGGGAGATGAAGGGGCCCAGGCTTTGCTTACGAGGCAGGTACAGTGAGGATGGTTTGGTACACCGGCCTCTTACTCCATCCCCGTCATGAGCCTGTGGGGAGGGGGTGGTCACTCCACTTTACACAAAGGGTGGCGGAGAGACCAAGTTGCTTTGAGACATGAGTTGAGTGGAGATGGCTTTGAAGCTTAGCAGTGCATGGAGAGTGAGGCAACACAATGTCTTTCCAGGAACAGAACTAAACCGCACGGGGGAATCCTTAAAAACACTGTGCTAAGTGACAAGAGTCCATTCCAAAGACCACATATTGTACGGTCCCATCTGCATAAAATATCCAGACTAGGCACATCTAGAGATGGAAAGACAGAAGGCGTCATTTGTGGCTGTCAGGGGACCGGGGCAGGGATGGGAGTGGCTGTCTTATGGGTACGGGGTTTCCCTGCTGGGTGATGAAGATGTTTCACAATTAGATGACAGCAACAGTTGCTCTCTGTAATATATACTCAACTCTACACTATAAATGGAACTCTGTGAATTGACTAAGGACCATTGAATTGTACACTGTGAACAGGGGAATTTCATGGTATGTTTTTATATCTTAATAACATGGTTAGAAACACAGTGAGCAAATATTGACGGATGAATTGTGCGTTTGAAGGTTCAGGAGCAGTTTAGAAACCTCACCCACATCGGGGGTGGTCAGGGCAGGTAGCCGGGGGCTGCAGATTGAGGGAGGCTGCTGGGCTGGGTGGGGGGAGCAGGTCCGAGGTGCTGGTGAGGATTAGCCTAGCGCTGGGAGCCGTTTGCAGAAAAATGCTAAGATGATTTGTAAGACTTTGAGATAAAATGAAACTACCCAAGAAAGCCCTAAAATTTTCACAAGCGGGTCAGAGCCTGAACCCCCAGCAGCCTTTCAGCCTCCAGGATGGAGCCCAGGAAGCCCAGCTGCGGGCTGGACCTTGTGTGTGACACGGCACAGGCGGCCGGGAGACAGCTGCCTCCGGATTCTGCCCCGGCTCAAGGCTATTTTGTAGAAAAGGGTCCGAGATGTCCCTGCCCCTGCACTTTGGTTTGGTTAACATCAGACCTACTTGACCAGCATAAGCAAGACGGAGGTTGGGGCCCCGTGCTCCACGCTTGCTGCTTCCTTAGCTGTGTGTTCCCCCTGCCCTTCCCACAGGGCTCAGCTGCATGGCCGCCCCTTTGCCACCCTCTGAGCACCTCCCAGGCCACTTCCCAGGCCGGCCAGTCCCCCTCATTCACAGCACCCCGACGGCCTCCTTCACCAGCAGCAACAGCCGCTGGCTGCATTTATTCCTTTGGGGGTTTCTAGAATGTTTGGCATCCAGGGGGCAGGGGCTTTGTCCGATGCCACTACAATCCCTGCTACACAGTAGGTGTCAGCCAACCCTGTTAAATGAATCCACACACAGTGGAGAAGCACCAGACAGACCCAGCCCTGGCTGTAGTCCCTGCCACGCCCACCTCCCCAGACACCAGGAGCTCCTGAGAAGGGGATGATGTGGTTGTAATGGGGCTACAGCTTCACCTACTGCCAGGAAGAACCCAGCCTCCCCACTCCCACCCGACCCTCTGGCTGCTCTCTACTGTGAAGTATGAGCTAGGCGGTGCACCTCACCCCACGGCAGGCAGGCAGTGGCTCGTGCAAGAATGGCCAATGAAAACAGGGTTTTAATCAGGATCGTTTACTTAGCACAGAGCCTGGCTCGAAGGAGGAGGCCAGTGTGTGGTAACTGTATGACAAGAAGAGTCTTCTACAGATCATGCCCCTCACAAGCAAACACATTTCCATATTTGACCTGAACATGAAATCTCATTCTATCAACAAAGTATGCATCTCACTCTGTGGGTGACTGACAAGCTACCAGCAAGGTTCTGAATCCCTGGCCCATCTGCAGGATCTGAGGACGCAGATGCATGCAGCTTGGGGTGCTCTTCTAGCACCCCACCCTGTTCTGGTACCATCCGCCTGGGCCACGCTCCTGGGGCACCTGCCCACGGGCGTCCACGACTTGCGGTTCGGGGGACACCAGATGCACCGTGACAGCTCCAAGTAAAGCAACCTGTGCCGTTCACTGCAGGATACAGTAGATTTTGCTGGAGACTTTCCTTGTGAAGCAGAAACTGCCTCTGAAATGCATGATTTCCTCTTGTGATTGTTTCTTTCTCTGCCGTCTTAATGTCTATTACTCATCCTTCCAAAGATCAGAATTTTATAAGAAACATATGGATCTCAAGACTTATCATCTGCCCTATGCCGCACAGACGTGGAGAGTACAGCTGCGTGCACTTCTCCGTACCCTGCACATTCACATGCAGCCTATAAACTCCCATAAACACATTCCAGGGAGAAAATGTTGAATCAAAGCCGTAAGCAGCCAGTCCCATTGCCAGGCCCCGACATGGTGACTTTATATTTATTTTAATAGACTCTGGGCTGTCATTTCCATCTTTATAAAAAGATACGGATTTTTTGAAAACTAGCTGAAAGAGAACCATTCACAATTGGTTCTTATACATCTTCTCACTGAATGCATTTTCACAATAAAAGGGAAACACTAGATGGGTGAGCGGCTGATCTCTGCCTTCAGGGGATTTGCTTACAGGTAGATTGCCCCACAATAAAAACGTTTCCATAACAAATGCCATAAGCCTACAAATGTGAGAGTAATACAACGTTCCACAGATGAGAATCACTTTGGACTTCCCAAAGTTCTTCTTCACTAAGCCAGAAACATCGGAATTCCTGGCATGGGGAAGTAAAATCCATGCTTCCTCCAGTAATTGTTTTATCATGAATCAATTTTAATGCCCTGTTCTCTCCTTTCCTCCCTTCCATTTTCCCACCCATCCCTCCCTCTGTCCACCTCTCCCTCCCTCTGTCTGTCCACCCATCCATCTAGTCCTCCATCTAGTTATCCATCCATCCA
>NW_012114444.1:2945132-2954946 GCF_000951035.1 Colobus angolensis palliatus
CCATCCATCCATCCATCCATCCATCCATCCACCCACCCACCTGTCTTTCCATCCATCCATCCATCCATCCATCCATCCATCCATCCATCCATCCATCCATCCACCCATTCCTCCCTCCCCTTCTCCCACCCCTCCATCCATCCATCCTTCCATCTGTCCCCCACTTCTCCCACCCCTCCATCCATCCATCTTTCCATCTGTCCATCCATCTATCCATCCATCATCCATCTATCCATCCATCCATCCATCTATCCATCCATCCATCCATCTATTCATTTATCCCTCCCTCCCTCACTCCCTCTCTCCCTCCCTCCATCCTTCCATCTGTCCCTCTGTCCATTCATCCACCTGTCCATCCATCTATCCATCCATCCATCCACCCGTCCACCCTTCCATCCATCTACCCTTCTACCCATCCATTCCTCGGTCCACATTCCCACACCCCCTGAGGGTAGTGTCATAAAGGCAAGGACTGGCCCAGAAGCCAGGACCTAGAATGGAGGCAGATGCTTAGCAGGATATACCGACTGCTAGCACTGAAGCCATAGGTTCTCCACTGGCAGCTGTAACCCAGCGGGCCTCCTCCTGTATTGACAGCCCAGATCACCCTGGGGTCACAGGCAGCTCCTGCAAGTTCACAGCCCCGGCCTCAGCAACACGTCATTTTCTGCTGAGCCTGCTTGCTCCCATATACACCACACGCCCTCAAAGACAAACGTGGGGACACTCTGTCCCTCCATCACCAGGAAGCTAAAGGAATGTCAGCTGCACGGGCCTGAGAACACTGCAACACTGACTTTTTTTTGAGACGGAGTCTCGCTCTGTCGCCTGGGCTGGAGTGCAGTGGCCGGATCTCAGCTCACTGCAAGCTCCGCCTCCCGGGTTTACACCATTCTCCTGCCTCAGCCTCCCGAGTAGCTGGGACTACAGGCGCCCGCCGCCTCGCCCGGCTAGTTTTTTGTATTTTTTAGTAGAGACGGGGTTTCACCGTGTTAGCCAGGATGGTCTTGATCTCCTGACCTCGTGATCCGCCCATCTCGGCCTCCCAAAGTGCTGGGATTACAGGCTTGAGCCACCGCGCCTGGCCCAACACTGACGCTTTCTAGGGTGGCAGCTCACACGCCCTGATCCCCGACTTTCCCGATGCCCAGGAAGCTCTTTAGGGGCTCTGCAGCACCCGCAGCTCTGTGCCTGCAGAAAGGATTCTGGGCTTCCTTCAGGAGGAGCCTGAGATTCCTCCTGCTGCTAGGTGATGCCCCCTTTTCTCCCACCCCTTGAAACAAGAGCTCGGGAGCTAACAGATTCCTTAAAATGCACACAGGTATAAAGTTCCAAGGATTGCCTGATTCTCCCACTCCTCAGAACAAGAGCTCAGAAGCTAACAGATCCCTTAAAATGCACACACAGTCATAAAGTTCCAAGGATTGTCTAATCCGTTTTTGTCACCTTTTGGGTGATTTCAGCCTCATTTTTATGCGTGGCAGAAAATCTCAACAATTTAGAAAGAGTATTTTGTATGATTTGGACAAAAGAGAAAATTCATACCAAGCCTTGCAAAAAGCTACTTAGTTCTAAAGTACTGTATACAATTTGTAGGTAATTCACAGCAAATTATGCCTCAAATTTGACTGTGTGCGGCTGAAAGAGAAAAAAAGCCATTAGGACGTGAGGGCGGGTGTTTTACCCTTGTAGAAACATTTTCTTGAATTCTGGAGCGTCTGCATCCTCTCGCCTCCACAGTACCCTCAAGTCATGTGTTAATAATTGCATGGCATGGAGGGATTATGTTAGAGAAGCTACATGTTTCTTTCTGGAATGTGACCTATTTGTCTTCCCAAAGAAGTGGGTGGAGAAGGAGGGAACAAGTAGGAATTTTAACTCTGCCCTCACTGCCCGGAGAGCTGGCCCTCTGAGCCACCTGCTGTATCTCTAGGGAAGAAATGTTGTATCCTGGAGACAGGCAGCCACCCCCGGCTTCCGTTCAGTCCCCCTGAAGGACACTGGATAAGAAGAAGCCATAGGGGGACTCGGGACAGAGCCGGGGTTCCAGGGCTCTGGCTGAGGCTGTCCGAGGCCCTGCATCCTGAGGAGACAGGATTCCCTACAGAGTCAACGCTCCAGCTACCACGATCCCAGAAACAACCAGGAAAGCATTGAGCTTGCTGAACCATGACTATCGAAGCTTTGAAAATCCACAGGGTACCATTTCTTTAGAAAGGACACCAGGGCACCCTTCTAGCCTGGGGGGATGCTTGGCCCTTTGTGTTTCTCCCCGTCCTTCCCTCACTCCTCATTTCTGCCCTTTCTTCCCATTTTTAGAGTCCCTGCCCATCACGCACTGTCCCCTTGACTAGTCGGTCACAGGGGCCCTGAGAGACCATCTTGTTTCTCATTCTCCCCACAGCCTCCCATCGCATTTCACCCTGAATGGAGGCCCTGGCCAGGGACCTCGGGGCAAGATCATGGAGGCAGGAACCACCTGTCAGGCCATTTGGGCCCTGCCCACCCCAGCGCCCTCAGCCCCAGTGCAGGTCCCACAGCAGCTTCTTCCCCATCTCAGTCCCAGGCTGGCCCTGTCCATCCTCATGGTCCGGCTCCTGACACAGAGCCAGGGCTGCAGGGCTCCTGCGGAGGACAGCGGCAGGAGGTGGTGACTGGGCTGTGGTTGAGCCCCTGGCCCTGGGGAGGTGGTGCTGGGTCCTGGAGTGCTTAGAGATGGCGTCTGTTCCTTGCTTCAGGGTGCAGGGTGCAGACCTGGGACAGGGTCCTCCATGGCTTCCTGCCTCCCCTTTCTTCTCCGTTGGGTGCCCCAGGCTGTGGGCAGGCTCCTCAGCTTCCTGGGGGCTGCAGGTTTCACTTGGGCACGAGGGTCTCCTTTCGGAGACTCCCAGGCTGCCCAAGGCCCCAGGCCGTTCCCACTGACAGACAAAATGGCTCTCACGAGAACCTGGCGAAGAGCCTTGGAGGTCCACCCAGATGGGGGCCCCGAGAGCTAAAGCAAAGCTCCGGGGTTTGTTCCAGGTGGAATCAGCATGTGGCCCAGGTTTCTGTTGCAGGCCAGTGGGCTGCTGAAACCAGAACATCCTTCCTAAGTCAGGAGTTACACGCAGGGGCCACGGGCTCCCTCCTGGGCCTTGGTGTGCTCACAGCACCACCAGTGGGGGAGGGTGATGGGGAGGCCCCTGCTCCACACACAGCTCCTCACCTGCCCTGCAAATCTTGGGGGGTGCAGCTGTTAACCTCAGAATTCAGGAGAGGACTCTGACGCCTCCAGCAGCTAGTGGCTTCCTGGGTGTGTGCTGGCGTTGGTGGTGGAGTTGGAACTGGAGCACCGTTCTTTCGGAATCTAGAGGAGCCTTTTGTGCTTTCTGGGACCAGCGGTCCTCAACGTGGGGTGCTGGGCCATAGCAGCAAGATCCCCAGGAACGTGATGAAAGGGCAAACATCTGGGACCCACCCTTCACCTCCAGGCCTGGCCCGGCAATTTGTGTTTTGACAAAAGCCCTCCGGGGTCCCTGACAAGCACTCAAATTTAGAACCTCTGTTCTACACCATGCTGCAAAAAAAGCTGGAAAATAGAGGAAGAAAGACGAGAACAGACATAGGGATGTGTTTTATGGAGGAAAGGAAGGCCATGAGGAGACAGAGGTGGAAGGTGGACACTGAGTGTGAACTGCAAACACCACGCCATGCCACACAGCCACCGGCCCACCCAACCCGGCAGCATTTCTGACCCTTGTCACTATGTGTGCTGTTCCGGGCTGCAGGGTTTAATAGTGTCTCCCAAATTCATGTCCTCCTAGAACCTGAGAATGTGACCTTATCTGCCAGTGTAATTAGAGGTGAGGAGGGTTGGAGCTCATGCCTTAAATCCAATGAGAGCATCCTCATAAGAAACAGAAAAGGACATACAGGGAGAAGATGGCTACATGAGGCTGGAGGCAGGGATAGGGTGAGGCTTCCTCAAGCCACTGGACGCCAGGGCGGCTGGAGCCTCAGAGCCGAGTGGGGTTGCTGCGGACTCCTGGAGGAGCCTCCTGGAGGAGCTAGCCCTGCCCAACCTGGATTTCAGACTCCCGGCCTCCAAGACCGGGAAAGAAGATGTTTCTGTCATTTTAAGGAACCCAGTTGGTGGCACCTGTTACTGCAGTGCAGGAAGCTGACACAGACACCCAGAAACCGCGTTGCTGAGACACTTACTTTCCTGGCTACACGGTGTCATTGCGCCCACCACAGTTCTGTGTTATTAATGTCTGTGACCTTGTTGACAGCTTTCCTGTCTACTTACTCTCCTTCTGAAGATTCGGAACCAATTACCTGGTTACCATCTTCAGAAAATTATGAAGCTACATCTATATACTCATGTCTATATTGATCTGTGTGGATATTTACCATCCATCCATCCATCCATCCCTCCACCCACCCACCCACCCACCTACCCACCTGCCTGCCTACCTGTCCTTTTGTCATTAGAATGCATCCCACTAACCTCTCTTAACTTGGATCTGACGGGGATGTGCCTGCTGCAGAAGGAGGTGGTCTGAATGAGTAAAAAAATCTAAAGTGTGAAGTGCTGTGTTTTTTTGTTTAAAAAAGACAGTTGTATTATCGTCAAGTCTGTACATCGACACCAACTATAACACACTGACAAAAACTAAAAGTGAACTGCATGCTGTGAGGCAGGAGTCCGGAGGGAAGGCCCTCCCACAGAAGGGAGGCCACGAACTGCATGCTGTGAGGCAGGAGTCCGGAGGGAAGGCCCTCCCACAGAAGGGAGGCCACTTTCTGAGTGTGTCTGGTGCTGGCGGTTCAGCGTGCTCGCTGCCTGCAAATGGCGCTGCTCGTGCATCGTGTACAGGTTGCCATCTTAAGTAAGTTAAATGCCGTTTCCTGTACTTGAATCTGAACCAGGAGTCCACCCTGCTCCCAGATATCACAGAGGGCAGGGCCCTGCTCCTTCACCTATTCCAGCCAGCTCCACCCTGGGGGTCCCGGCAGTCATTCTTCCCGCGTACACTGCACACC
The DNA here is from genome assembly GCF_000951035.1 of Colobus angolensis palliatus. Lineage (NCBI taxonomy): Eukaryota > Metazoa > Chordata > Mammalia > Primates > Cercopithecidae > Colobus > Colobus angolensis. Next base: position 2,950,158 of record NW_012114444.1, read on the forward strand.
CCAGGGCTCCTCAACTCCAAGGCACCCCACCACATGCGAAGTAAAAGGTATGGTCCTCATGACAGGTGACAAGGCCCTCTGAGGGACCTGCTGCACCTGTCCTCTCTTTGTCTCTTTGTCTGGTCCTCAGCACCCTGCTGGTCTGCTCTGCTGGGGTCACACCACAGCCCCTCCTGCCCCAGGGTCCTGGACCGCTGGTCCCACTGCAGCCTGGCCCACCACCTCCCCCCATCAGGTCCTCCAGCAGAGGCCACCCAGTCAGGCCTCCCCTGGCAGAGGACAATCAGCTAGGCCTCCCCTGACCTCCCCTTGGACAGCAGCAACCCCCTTCCACTCCAAGCCTCATCCTGATCCCACTTGCCCTTTGTCGCGGCAAACACCACCTTCTGACATGCAGCATCGTTTACATTTGTATTACATCAAGGTTTATCATCTGGCCACTTCCATAGGCTCCTGGGGGTGTGTGGGATTGAGTTTGTTTGTTGAGGGCATGTGCAGAGAATTGAGAGAATGCCAGGTGCACTTAGTGAACCCCGGCTGGGTGCACAGAGCCAGGGCATGGTCACAGCCTGACCCAGGGTCTCCAAGCAGACTCATCTCTGCAGATAAGGAGTCTTCTCACCTCTCCTATGTCTGTCCTCCTCCACCCTGCTCCTAAAGGGGTGGACCCAGGAGGAGGGAGCCCCGGGACTCCATTGTTTGCAACCTCCCTCCCCCATCCACCTTCTTTTTCAGGTAAAGACGGATGCCTCGGAAGACCCAAATCGAAATGGAAAGAAGGCACTAATGCAATCCCACCTCCTCTGGGGGCCGCAGTATTCAATAGCACTATTCATTTCCCAACCTGAGTTTTATAAAGATTGTCTTTGTGACTGGCAAATAGACTTGAGTCAATTACAGCCCACCGTTCCTGACACCAGGCGAATGTTAATGGGAATGATGGAAGATGTGATTTCAGAGAGCAGCGTCTGCACGTGCAAATTCAAACTGGCAGGCCCCGTTCAGAGAACCTGGAATTAAGTCTCAGATCTCCGACCCCACACTCGGTCCTCACCGAGGCTCCCCACACCGACTGCCCAATTACATTATCTGAGACATCCCAAGGCATCTGAGGGTCCCAAGCAGGCAGTGCCAAGAGCCTGAGCCTGTGCTCCGGGCAGGAGGAGGGGAGAGCTGGGCTGAGTGTGCAATGGACCTCCAGGCAACCCTCCAAAGTACAGGTGGGCCTTTTGGAAAGCACAGTGAGGGGCACCCTGGTCTCAAACTCTGAAAACACGGGAGTGCTTGGCTGAGCCCAAAGCCTCAGCCCCTACGATGTTTGTTGCCTTCTCCCCAAAGCAGGGGTGAGCACAGCACCGTCCAACCCTGTCCCCGAGCCATTCTCCACCCAACCTCACGCCACATCCACCAGCTGCAGGGATTTCTGCCAGAAAGACAGCAGCCCGTCACACCCTGCTCAGACCCAGCCCCTTTCTGCACTGCTAGAATGAAGACACCAAGACACCATTCCATCTCCGTCTAGAGCAGAGGGCAGCAAGCATTTTCTGTAATGGGTCAGGTAGTAAATATTGTGGGTGGGTGGGCCATAAGGTCTCTTTCCAATTGCTCACCTGGTTCACAGCAGAGGCAAAAGCAGCCACAGACAATACATACAGCATAGGTATGGCTGTGTGCCAATAAAACTTTATTTACAAAATAGGCAGGGGGCCAGACCTGGCTTGAGGACTGTAGTTTGCTGACAACCACAGTCTAGGTTCTAGGGCTGTGCTGGTTCTAACTGGGCTGAGCAGTCAATCAGCATGAAATACACATAAGGCTTTGCAGTCATCACTCCCCAAAATGAATGTCAGATTTCCCATGAACAATTTTTCATATGGACTGGATGCTGAAAGAACATTTTGGATATATTGGGTTAAATATCAATAGAGCATTAACATGGGTGTTGCCTGTTTTACTTTTTTGAATGTGGCTCCTGAAAATTTAAGAATACAAAGGCGCTCTTATGCCATTTCTATGGGACTGTGCTGGTGGAAGTGGCCCCAAGTGGTGGGCCCTGCTGATCGCTGGGCCCAGGGTCTCCTGGGCAGCCGGCTTCTCCTGCTCCCGGTGAACTGGCATGTGTCCTTCCATTGTCTGCATGAAAGGCTTGCTGCCCTGTCACCCCCAACCTCCTAGTTAATGCCCACCCTCCTTAGCCTGATGCTGCTTCCACAAGGGTCCTGGTCTGGACGCCCTGTGACCAGCACAGCACGACATGCTGTGACTCCTGCTCCAAGCTCGATGCTCCTCCCTCCACCTCTCCTCCACCTTGCCCTTGTCACCCTGTGTCTCTCTGCCCCAAGTGACTCAGGGCAGCTCGGGTTTGGGGCCCTGCTTGTCTTGGCTCTTCTGTGTGTGTGCTGTGCTGGGCTTGGTGCCTGGCCAGGCAGGCTTGGGGAGTATTTGCTGAACAGATTCTGGGCTGCAGAAGAAAGCTAGGGAACAAAGTCTCATTCACCCACCCCCAAAGCCAGGCAGCCCTTTCAAGTCATGTGAAAAACAGGTTTGTTCCTGATCAGGCCTTCTTTTTTTTTTTTTTGAGGCGGAGTCTCGCTCTGTCGCCCGGGCTGGAGTACTGTGGCCGGATCTCAGCTCACTGCAAGCTCCGCCTGCCGGGTTCACGCCATTCTCCTGCCTCAGCCTCCCGAGTAGCTAGGACTACAGGTGCCCGCCACCTCGCCCGGCTAGCTTTTTGTAATTTTTAGTAGAGACGGGGTTTCACTGTGTTAGCCAGGATGGTCTCGATCTCCTGACCTCGTGATCCGCCCGTCTCGGCCTCCCAAAGTGCTGGGATTACAGGCTTGAGCCACCGCGCCCGGCCTCAGGCCTTCTTTTGAGGACTTTCATTTGTTTCTCTTAAGATATATATTAAGATTGAAAAACGTCATCTTTTAACAGGTGCCAATTTGGAGGAGATTGTCACCGGATGCAAATGCAAGGACTTTAATTTCCTGAAGGACATTTTCCCTGACTTCTGTCTCATTTTGTCATATTGTCTGGAAGAGAGATGTGATTTTTATTTCCCCCTTAGCAGCGAGGTAATTTGCGCGTGTTATTTGCTCTGTGGGCATCTCCATAACCCGTTTTGAATTTATTTCATGATGTCTCTTGAAAGCACCATGAACCTGAGACATGCTGAATCAGACTAATGAACTCCGCACTCGACCGCCAGACCCTCCCCAGCCTGCCAGGCCGGTCGCCCGGGAAAGATGGATAAATATTCAAGAACGAGGGGCCTCCTGGGCCCTGGACACGTGTTCTTGAGATAATGAGACCTTAACAAAGATGTAGCTGCTCCCACGGAATATCAGACCTGACATTTCATCTGAGGTGAAAACCGCCAGGCTCCTCAACCGAGGCCTCTTTGCTTGCCTGGAGCAGAAGGGCAGGGCCCAGGCGCGCAGCCTTCCTGTGTGCCCCCTGGTGATGAGCACCACGCCCTTCACGTGGGCCTTTAAAAGGAGGCACAAAAAGATTCTCCGGAGGCAGGTGCTGGCCCTGGGTTGTCCTCGAATTCCTTCCAGGACGGCCTCACGCTGCAGCTGCGGCTGAGACTCAGGGGCACCGAAGTCCTGAGCCTCCTGGGGCTGCTCTGATGGGCCCAGGGTCTGCTGCTGCTGATGACCACAAGCCTGGTGGCCAAAAGCATCTCAGCGCTCTGGAGGTCACTGTCCAGGAGGGGCAGCTGAAGTCGAGGTGTGGGCAGGGCTGTGTTCTCTCTGGGGGCTCTGGTCCAGAAGCCCTTCCTTGTCTTTCCAGTTGCTAGAGGCCGTCTACATCCCCACTCCCGGCCCTGCCTTCAAACCCAAGCACAGCATCTTCCAGTCTCTCTCTCTGATGCTATCTTTGTCTTTCTCTCTGCGTCTCTTTCTTTCTCTGTCACTCTCTGTCTCTGTCACTCTCCTGCCTCCCTCTTTCTCTTCTACGGACACTACTGATGGCATTTAGGACCCATTGGATAACCCAGGATGACCTCCTCCTCTCCCTTTCTCCTCCCCTCCCCTCAGGCCCGTGCCTCGCCCATTCCCTTCTTGATCCCTGCCAGGTTGTGGTTCCCAGCTAAGCAGGGACACAGGGACCCAGTCCTTGAGCCCCGTCGGGTTCCCAGGGATGCTCCATAATCTTCTCCCATCCCTCCCAGTAAAGATTCCAGTCTCTGCTAGTGACCCCAAGGGATGCTCAGCACTGACTCCCACCCTTGGTAGATGCCAACCCCAGAGACTGCTGCCCCTCCCGTGGTCTTAGGTGTTGTCCCGACTATGGGCAGTTTCACTCATTGGAATCACACCTCATTTCTCACAGAGCCCTTACTACACATCAGGCACAGTGCTGGAGGTGGAAGCTGTGAACACACTTCACGGACAGGGCCTACCCTCTTGTGCAACACATACACACCTGATTGAAGTCTGTGTGTCTGACTTTGCAGAGGGCTCCGCGATATACTGGGCTTTGTATAATTCATCTTGGAATCCCCAGGACAGGGACAGCACCTGGCACACAATCCTACTAGGTACAGAGCATCTGATATGCTTTTGGAGGAATATTCTGTCCATCCATACAGCCATCCATCCACCCACCTGTTCATCTGTTTATCTACCTACCCACCCATTTACTGATATGATCATCCATGCATTCATATACCCATCTATCCATTATCCATATACCCACCCACCCATTCATCTATCCATCAACTCATCCATCCATATGATCATTCCTCCATCCTTTCACCTGTCCATACACTCATCCACCC
>NW_012114444.1:2955310-3046904 GCF_000951035.1 Colobus angolensis palliatus
TATCATCCATCCATCTATTATTCATCATCCATCCATCCTTCCATCTATCCATCCACTTATTCTTTTCTTTTTTCTTTCTTTTTTTTTTTTTTTTAAGAGACCAGGTCTCACTCTGTTGCCCAGGCTGGAGTGCAGTGACACAATCACAGCTCACTGCAACCTTGGACTTCTGGGCTCAAGCAATCCTCCTGCCTCAGCTTCCCAAGTAGCTAGGACTATAGGTGTGTGCCACTGTGCCCAGCTAATTTTCAAAAATTATTTTTTTGTACAGACAGGATCTTTCTATGCTGCACAGGCTGATTTCAAACTCCTGGCCTTAAGCCATCCTCCTGCCTTGGCCTCCCAAAGTATTGGGATTACAGGCATGAGCCACTGCACCTGGTCCACTTATTCTTTATCCATCCATCCATCCAAGGATCCATCCATTCATTCACTGATCCACCCATCCATCTACCCATCCATCATTCATCCACCCATCCATGTATTCATCATCCATCCACCCATCCACTCACTCATCCATCTACCCATCTACCCATCCCTCCATCTACTCATCCATCTACCTACCCATTCACCCTTATACCATACACACATCAACTGCTAACCGTGCAGCAGGATTTGATATGTACATGTAATTCACCAAGAGCAGGGACCAGAGTTTATACCTGGACACTCACAGGTTTTTTAGGGCTGAGTCTGTTTTCCTCAGTCTTACCTCCTAGGGACCCTTCCTTTTGTGGAGAGGGCCTTAGAGCCGAGATGCAGCAGAACCTGTTTGGAACCCCTCAGTCCATGGATCCCAGTCCCTTCCTTACTTTCTATCCCATATCAATGGGAGAACAGTGTCCCAGACTTCCCCACAGGTTTTCATCCCTTTCCCTCAGCCTTGTTGACACCCTGGGCTCCACCCATAAGAATGGCTACAGAAGTCATGGGAATCCTCACAAACCACTTTGGTTTGGTTTTCCTGAACAGCCTCATCAGCCTTGCACTCCCCATACAAAAACAAGTGGTTTGCACTTTTTCCAGCATCATCCGAGTGTTGGACAAACCCTTGGCTGTTTCCCTCTCTTCTGGCAATGGTACCTCCAGTATTCTGCAGGGAACCACTCCTTTGTTATCTTGGTCCATTTGGTGAATGGGCTGACTTCACCCTTGGCTCCATTAGGGGACATGTGACCCTGGCCTGGCCAGTGCACAGAGGCGATGGCCTAGACCCCATGACCAGGTCAGAGGTGGACATATGACTGAGGCTGGGTTGATGACAGTCACTCCCAATATTTTCCTGGAACGATGGGGAAAGAAAACAGTCTTTCTCTTCCTACTGAACTTTAAGGACAGAAGTCAGAAGCTGTTGGGGACCAGCATGAGGGTGGGGACCTGCCTGAGCACAGAGTCAATTCAGAGGGAAGCAGCGAGAGCTTCTTGGTGGTTTTGCAAAGCACCTGAGTCTAGCCATTCCTGAAATCCATATTCCCCTGCATGTCATGTGGCAGCCATGCTGTCCAGCTACTTGGAGCTATGTTTTATTGCCTGCAATTGGAAATGCCCTGGCCAGCATCTGCCTCCTTTCAGCACCACCTTTGGGGGTCATGAATTCCTCACACTCATTAGATCAGCTCCTGCTGGAAAGGGAATTAATGCTGCAGCCTGGCCAATCCACACAGCTCGAGGGTCCATGCTGTCTCAGGCTGCCTCCCATGCCTGGAGCTCAGGTCCACAGGTGACCTCATGGGAGCAGAACCCACTCTCCTATTTGCTCCCAGAGCCGTGTCCTGCATAGATTTATACAATTTATTTATACTGAAATGTCACATCCCATCCTGGATCAGTCTCTCATAAACACAGCTGCCAGAAGTTATTTCCATTAAAGTCTTTTGTAGCAGAGGGTACGGGAAGACAGAGAGGGAGGACCCTCTTTTGCCAGGCAAAAGGAAGAGCATTTAAAGAAAAAGATCACTCTGGCTCAGCGGTAGATTCGACTATCAGGAAAGAGCTTCTCTCCAGGAACATGACACACCGCATACGTTTCTGATGGGAGTTGAGTCACCCTTCTTCAGCATTCCTTCCACTCTCTAATACCCCTGGGCTTGAAAACAGGGGCTGAGGCACAGGCCACCTAAGTTCCAGTTAAATCCACAGCCTCCACTCCTGCCGAAACCCTCAGGGGCTCCCAGTGGAGTGAGAATAAGCCCAAAGTTCCCTCCTGTGTGCATTCTCCCTCCAAGGCCCTCTGTGGCCCGGACCCTCCTCCAGGCTCCCCTTCCCATCCTGCTGGTCACAAGATGGTGGACCTGCCAGGTCTTGCCCTGGCCCAGGCTTGCCTTGGCACTTGTGGTGCTTGCCGTGTGGGGTGCCAGCACTGCATCCTCCACGGGACTGGTTCCCTTTAACTCTCCAGGCCCACAGTCACATGTCTTTGGTGAAGCCTGTCCTCCCCATCCCATAGTGCTCTTAATGCCCTTCATGGGGAATTATTGCCCCGAGATGTGTCCATGCCCGCTCCTTAACTTACTGCTGGAGAACGTGGGCTCCAGGAGGCCCAGGGCTATGGCAGGCACTATCCCCGAGGGCAAAGGAAGGACCTGACCTGCCACCGGCTTGGGGCCTATGGGCCGGCCCTGAGCTTCGCTGGACAGGGGTCCTCCTGGAACACCTGTCCCACTGGCTTCCCAGCGTTGTCCTGAGGACAGACTGGAGAGAGGGCCTGGCAGACGGTGCTCTGATGAGAACAGGTGGGTGCTGGTGGAAGGCACCCAGGCCTGCTGGTGGATCCTAAGTACGTTTTCCTTGCGTCCTTTCCTTTCTCCCTGGATGATTCTGCAATAGCACCGAGCAGTGGGAAGCAAGAAGCAGCAAGTGGAGGGCCCAGGGGCCTGGAGCCAGCATCCTCCTAGAGCACAGACAAGCAATGCAACCTTCCCTGAAGACCTGAGCTCTGATCCTATAGCAGTGAAGCTCCCAGGCTGCTTAACCTTGGGTGTGCCATTTCACCTCCCTGACCCTAGTCTCTTCTTCCGCACTGGGGCTGGGGGAATGCACACAGGAGGAGCTGCCCTGGACTGCAGTGGCCAGCAGGTGCTGTTAGCCTGGCCAACCCAGCACTGTCAGACTCCACAGCCTGCACACGGGCCCCAGTGGTGAGCACATCCCATGACAGCCTCCAGCGTGGGCAGCTGGTTCCACAGGGCACCACTCTGGCTTCTGAAATCTGGATTCACTGTGTGTTCTCAGGGTCACATGCAGAGGGTTTTGTGCTTCCCTTTCCAGGCAGATGCATCCTCTGCGGCTTCGGGGCAGCCTGGGCTAAATTCCCCCTGTGTGTCTGTCTGTCAATAGTGGGACGAACATCCACCCACACGCACACACCCATTTGCACCTACAGCTTCCAGCTCCTCCCGCTAGATAAATGCATACGAACACATGTGCACACACAGCATAACAGCTCGGCTGCCCTGGGATGAGAGCCAACCTGACCTCTGGAGGGGAACAGGGTTTTTCTTCTCATAGGGTTGGAGAATTTACAAGATAACACGGGGACCTAACACATTAGGAATGCTCACTCTTCAATATAGAAGCACTTATAGCATCTCGGCTGGGCGTGGGGCTCACGCCTGTCATCCCAGGACTCTGGGAGGCCGAGGCGGACGGATCACGAGGTCAGGAGATCGAGACCATCCTGGCTAACACGGTGAAACCCCGTCTCTACTAAAAATACAAAAAATTAGCCAGGCGAGGCGGTGGCGCCTGTAGCCCCAGCTACTCTGGAGGCTGAGGCAGGAGAATGGCGGGAACCCGGAAGGCGGAGCTTGCAGTGAGCGGAGATCATGCCACTGCGCTCCAGCTTGGGCGACAGAGCGAGACTCCATCTCCAAAAAAAAAAACAAGAAGCACTTAGCATCTCTGGTCCTAGAAGCCTTGGACAACAAAGTGTTCCCAGCCTCTCGAGAACGCTTAATGTCTACAATGAGCATCTCCCTGGCTGCCCCCCTGACAGCCACGTGCAACATTTGGCAGCCTCAGACTTGGCGGGGTCCCTCTGCCATGCAGTCTTGCTTTTAAGACGTGCATTTCCTATTCAGAACCAGTTCGTTGCTCCTCTGCCCTTGCATTCATTCACTTTTCCTGGCCTGCTTGTCCAGGAAACTCACTGAAGACTCAGCAGTGAGGTTAGTGGGCTGACAGCAGGATATAGGACACACAAAGACCCGAGTCCAGCCTGATCCCTTCCATTGCCTCCCAGGGCGTGCGTGTGCATGCACGTGTGCACATGTGTGTGCATGCGCCGCACACAAAGCCCAGGCCCTACACAATCCTGCTCCATTGCCTCCCAGGGCGTGCGTGTGCATGCACGTGTGCACGTGTGTGTGCGTGCACCACACACAAAGCCCAGGCCCTATCCAATCCTGCTCCATTGCCTCCCAGGGCATGCGTGTGCACGTGTGTGTGCGTGCGCCACACACAAAGCCCAGGCCCTATCCAATCCTGCTCCATTGCCTCCCAGGGCATGCGTGTGCACGTGTGTGTGCGTGCGCCACACACAAAGCCCAGGCCCTATCCAATCCTGCTCCATTGCCTCCCAGGGCATGCGTGTGCACGTGTGTGTGCGTGCGCCGCACACAAAGCCCAGGCCCTACCAATCCTGCTCCATTGCCTCCCAGGGCGTGTGTGTGCATGCACATGTGCACGTCTGTGTGCGTGTGCCGCACACAAAGCCCAGGCCCTACCAATCCTGCTCCATTGCCTCCCAGGGCGTGTGTGTGCATGCACATGTGCACGTGTGTGTACGTGCGCCGCACACAAAGCCCAGGCCCTACCCAATCCTGCCCCATCACCTCCCAGGGTGTGTGTGGGGACACGCATGTGTGCTCACATATGCAGCTGGTGCAGTGGGGCTGTCTGGGCATGTTATACCAGCATCGGGTGCTGGCCACGCTCTCTGGAGCCACAGGTTTGGAACCGGAAAGATCTGCCTTGGAGTCTCAAGTCACTTTCTGGCTCTGTGACCTTTGACATGAAACCCCACTTCTCTGTTCCCCAGTTTCCTTATCTGTCAAGAGGGCTCATGGGTGGTTCCTGGTGCACAGAATGGTGAGGATCGTGTGCAGAGAAACGCTGCATGCGGAGCCCCAGGGTGGGCGGGATGTGCAGCCAGGACTCTGTGACAGGGCCATCCCAGCCCACTGCTTCTCCACACACCTGGTTGCCCAAGACCCTCTCAGCCTTCCTGAGGGTGGGGTGACCCCCTGAGCCCTGCCTCCCACACCACTGCGGCTCCAGGTGCTGGCTGGACCGGCCCCTTCTTTGCCTCCATCACACTGTCCCAATTTTCTCTGATTAAGCACATTCAAAGGGACCCTGGGTACAGCTTATGAGATGGTGGCGTCATGCCCAAAGGGCACGATCCACACAGACTGTGGTGTCAGCACTGCGTGGGCTGCCAGGGAGCAGTCGTCTGGACATACAGACTGACCGGGTGTGCGGGTGAGGGATGCCTCTCACCCTTCTCCCGGCTTTGCTCGTGGCAGCACCCCCACCCGAGGGATGCCTCTCACCCTTCTTCCAGTTTTGCTCAAGGCAGCACCCCCAGCCCAGCAAGTGTAACCAACCACACTCCCAGAGGAAGCAGAAGCCAGGCCCAGACTGTGCTGTCTTCAGGTTCACGCCTCTTTAACCCTTTCCTGACAGTGAGCTGTGAGTGAGCAGCTTCCTGCCACTGTGGCTGACAGATTCCCAATGCCCCACTGAGGTTAAGATCCGGTCAGCCAGTAGCTGTGTGTGCAGAGCGGTGACCTGGGGCGGAGGGGATTCTAAGGGCTCTGCAGGGGGATGGGATCCCTCCTGGAGTCCCTAGTTCTGCCTGGGTTGGCCCTCCGGAAGCGACGGTTCTGTGGATGTGGCCACTGTGAGCCCTAGGCCTCAGCTCCAACGTCCCCTGTGTGGACTCTGAATTCAGTGGACCTTGGCCAGCATCAGCCATGCCATCATCCTCCCTCCTCTGTAGGGAGTCTGCCTGAGCCCACGGCTGTTTTCATGGAAGTCACAGCATTGGCGCCTGTGCACTGCCAGTGGGATTGGCTCTAGCACCAAGGGCAGAAGCGAATTTCCCAGGACTGCAGGGACGCAGCGGCCCTGGCTGTGCCGGCACAGCTGGTGTTCACTTAGCAGGCTTTCTTCCGGTGAATTTCAAGTTTGTCTACAGGGCCGACTCCCCAGCTCCAGGCACCGTGGCTCTCATCTGTGCAGCCATCTCTTGGGGGGAGGCATTGTCGCTGTTGGACAAAGTGTGGCAACAGCCACCCTGCTTTTTGGCAGGGAAAATCAAGAACAGCCTGACAATGAGGGCAGGAGGCCATGGCCTTACTTGCAAGCCAGGATTAAGATGGGGCTTGCAGCTTCTGTCTGCACAGTTTTGGAAAACACAAGTGGTATCTGGGACCCAACGTCCATTCGGGTGGGGCTGGCTGGATGGCTGGTGTGGGACTGCCAGGGTCAGTGTCTGGGACCCAACGTCCATTCGGGTGGTGCTGGCTGGATGGTGTGGGACGGCCAGGGTCAGTGTCTGGGACCCAACGTTCATTCGGGTAGGGCTGGCTAGATGGTGTGGGACGGCCAGGGTCAGTGCTCAGAGTCCCCAGCCAATTTTCCCACCTGGACCCCACCCAGAACTGCAGGAACCAACCTTCCAATGTGTGACTTTAATATGCAGCCGCAGGTGCCCCTCGGTCCCGCCGCCACGATTTTCCTGGGCTCCCTGACAGCCAATATCGCTTGGCAGATTCCCAGGATCCAGAGAACGCAGCTGTGGTTTGCTGGAGGACCGTGTAGGCTCTGCATGCAGCAGCCACCAGCCTGCCAGTAGACACACAAAGGTCAGAGATAAATCCGATGTGAGGTGACGCCCGTGTGTCGTAAGACAGCTCGGCTGCCCTTGGCTGTGTGCACACCTCATCAAAAATGAATAAACATGAGCCTGCCGGGAGCACTTGTTCATGTCCAGCATCACAAAGCACTGCTGGTGGATGCTCCAGGCCCCCCGCCTGGGACGTGAGCTTCGTGGGGGGAATTTGTCACCCACTAAGGGACCTGCCTGGGACCTCGACTTTCCGAGAAGGGAGAACCCGGGGAAAGAAGGCACTCCGCAAATTCAAAGGCAAACCCTTGATGAGAAACTACCCTGGTCTTTGCAGGCAGCTTCCCCTCAACCCACAGTTGCACATCTAGAGGCTGCTTTTGTTTTTAGCATCACTTAACTGATGAAAGGGCAAACGGCTGCAAATGCCATTTCAGGAGTGGGCTCTAAGCGCCCTGGCCAGGCCAGAGAGCAGCAGAAACAGCTGCCGAATTGAAGGGTGGGAGCCCTGGCGACAGCTTCCTGGATTGGGAGGCCAAGGCCACCCCCAGCCCACCAGCATGGTGCTCACCTTCCTGTCTGTGATGTGTGAGCAAGATGTTGCTATCAGCTCAACAGGCACAGGCCCTTCAGGCTGCAGCACTCAGATCTGGCTGGATTGTTCTCAACTCGTCCCACCTCCTTCCTGAGTCAGAAGCAGCCACCTGTGCCAGCGACGTCCCCACGTGGTGACATCTGCCTTTAGCAGCTAGAGATTTTTATTTACTCAACCTTAGACGAATGGGCTGGTAGAAGTAATTTCAACTGTTAAGCTTATTTTCTGGGCAGCCTCTTTGTTCAGATATGATGACTGTTGTTAATTTCAAGAAACTTCATTCAGTTCATGCTGCTTTCCTCTTCTGAATAAGCGTTGAAAAGATTGGTCTAAATTGTGGACGCCAAGATGCCATATTACAGCAAAAGATTATGGATTTCCTGGGTGTCTGCTGATTTCTCAGCAGGCAGACCCCTGGAAGGAAGGAACTGGGGCGGGGCATTTGAGGTGGAAGCCTGGGCTCTGAACCTACGTCCACAGATGTCACTGGAAGAATCTTGGCTGAGAGAACTTTTCTGGACTGCCCAGGCTCTGTCTCTGAACACAAGCATCTCAGAGAGTAGAAGTGTTCGTGTGAGGGTCTTGGGGGCAAGACCTCCTCCTGGGTCTCTTGATGCTATGTGGGTTCTCGGCTTTCCACATGCTGCTTTAAACCCAGATTCCTGGGCCCGGCTCCCAGCCCAGCTGATGCAGGCAGCTGCATTTCCGGAGATCTTCAGTGAAGAACGCCGCAAAGGCTGTGGTGTTCAGCCACACAGGAGTGGGGACCAGTGCTCCCTATGCCCCAGCTGTGGTTTCTGCCCCGACTCCACTCCCAGGCCCAGGAGTCCCCTGTCCTTCCCATCCTGCTTTTGACTTAAAACAAACAACAGGAATAAACAAGGGGCCGTTGCAATGCCTGGGGCACGTGGATGTCACGAGGCAGGTGAGAGCACAGCTCCAGGAGGGTGGCCAGACAGGCCTGGGCTTGCCCTGGACGTTCTCTCCCGGCGGGTGGATTCTAGAGGCGGGTGGTGTGATCCTGTGCGGGGAGGCATTTCCACTGGGGAGAGGCCGGGATGGCCCACGATGCAGGGTCAGTGGAAATCACACATGCAGGGTGTCTTCTCTGGCACTGACTGCGGCCCAGTCAGCCCACAGACAATGAGCCTGGACCCCTCAGCAGCTGCCACCAGGCCTGGTCTTCATGGTGCATGTCTACGGAAGGGACCCGGTGGCACACAGATACCTCAGCGTGGACTGGTGCTGGACAGAGGACAGTGTCACTCTAAACTGCCATGGGCACAGATGCTGGCGTCAGCGCTGGGAGTATGGAGGGCCAGGGCGTCCTCGAAGGAGCTGGAAGACCCAGCATGGGAGCGATTTGTTTACTCTGTGTTCAGTGGTGCCCTCAGAGCCCAGCCTGGACACTGGGAGCTCCTGATCTTCCACCGACCCCACATCTGTCAGCTCTGCCTGGTTCTGCACGTCCTTCCTCAGCACCACCAGCTCCCACCGGGAAGACAGCACAGCTTCCTCCCTGCTCTTCCGAGTCCACGCTTTCCCCTGGGCAGCCAAGACCGTCTTTTGGACACATACACTCGGTCCTGCCATCCCAGCAGCCTCCCGACCCACTCAGGATAAAATCCAGCCCCACTGCCCCTGCCCTGTTCACCTTGCTCTGGCCCCTCCGACCCACTCAGCGGCGTCCCCAGCATTGGCATTTATAGGACCCTTGCCTGAAATGCCCGCAATCCAGAGCCTTCAGAACTGTCTTTTACGTAGCTCTTTTTCTAGGTTTCAGCGCAGACACTGCCTCCTTGGAGAGGCCTCCCAACGTTTGTCTGAAACAGCCCCGCCCCAGCGTCACCCTCCCAGGAGCTCCGCAGCACAGGCCTCCTGTGGGTGCCGCTCCTTTCCTGCATGGACTCATTTATTGCAGGTGCCACGCCCTCGATGAAAGCTCCTCTGGGACAGGGGCTTTGTCATAGAACGTTTACCCCATCAGTCCACACACGGAGGCGTGGACACTCACGGTGCTGCGGGCCCAGTAGCCTCATTTCCTTTTCTCCTTCAGTCAATATTTTTTTTTTTTTGAGGCGGAGTCTTGCTCTGTCGCCCAGGCTGGAGTGCAGTGGTGTGATTTCAGCTCACTGCAAGCTCCGCCTCCCGGGTTCATGCCATTCTCCTGCCTCAGCCTCCCGAGTAGCTGGGACTACAGGCGCCGCCACACCTGGCTAATTTTTGTATTTTTAGTAGAGACGGGGTTTCACCGTGTTAGCCAGGATGGTCTCGATCTCCTGACCTCGTGATCCATCCACCTCGGCCTCCCAAAGTGCTGGGATTACAGGCGTGAGCCACCGCGCCTGGCCTCAGTCAGTATTTTAACAAAAGTTGCTTCATGTCGACACTGCCTGCTCTGGGCAGCCCTGTGATCAACGCCATGGTGGAGGGAGGTGAGTCAGGGCTGTGGGTTCTACCCCGGGCTGCTGTGCCAGTGCCTGTGGGGAGGGGAGGAGGGGAGGCCCTGAAGGACGGGCAGAGTCTCAGTGGACGGAGATGGGTGCTGAGTCAGGGGCCGCTAACGGTCCTCTCCTGACCTGCGTCCCGATCCCGGGCCTGCACCACTGGCTCTACCCTGTAGGCAGACATAGAGATAGGAGGGCAGGGCGCTGTGTGAGCCTCCCCAGGGTGCTGCGGGCAATGGTACCTCCCATTTGCGTGCACAGGCGCCCTTGCCATCGGGAGTCTCGCTGGCCAGAGTCCAGGTGAGCTGCCCTGTGTTGGCCATGCGAGCAGCTGGGCACAGCTTCACCTCAGACATGGTCCGTTCCTCTCTCTAATCAGCCTGGGGACTGAGTGTACTTTATGCCCTGTGAGATGTCCTTTCCTCACGCCCCAGTCCTCCAGGCACGCGGCCATACGAGCTGGGGACTCAAGGTGCCTCTGTGTGTTCTTGGTGCCCCCCAGCCCCAGCTCCTGTCCCTTTTAGTCCAAGTCTTATTCAGGCTTCTTTTCCTGGTGTCTTTGTGCAGTGCCCTCGCCCTCCCATACTTGCAATGGTGAAGCTGCGCACGGAGCTGAGAACGTTGAGGAAAGATTGTTTCATCATTGAACAGCACAACCTGGTACCACAGTTGTGCTGACGGAGGTTGCTCTGTGTGGCTCCTGGAAGCCAACGACGGCCCCAGAAAGGGGTCCAGCGCCCACCTCTGCCGCCGCCATTCCCATGCACTCTTACCATGCAGTCCGACGCAGGTCCAGTTTGGAAGAACTCTGTTTTTACAACTTCCCTCAAACCACGGTATGCCAGCATCAATCACACAACAGGCCATGGCAGATTAGGGGGTCAGTTGGGGTTCAAAGGGGAGGTCTGTGCATGTGGTGGGGGATGGAAGGCTGCTTCTTGGAGGTAAATCCCAGAGAAACCCAGCTTGGGAAGGCAGATAGGATGTGACATTCCAACACACCTGGGGTTTCACAAACTAACCTTTTAAAAAACGCGTACCCTGGAAGAACTTTAGGTTCACAGGGAGTTGCAAAGGGAGGCCCTGTGGACCCTTGGCCCAGTGCCTATAACAGTTGCATCTTACAGGACCACAGCACGATATCAAATGAATGCGATCATTTAAATGGGGATCCATAGAAGGCACAGCCACCTTCGGCGCCTGCCAGAGACTTGGCCTGTCACACGAGCTGCATCAGTGTTCGCTGAATGATGGGTGGACACTCAAAGACGGTCAGTCCAGACCCAAAGCGGAAATGTGTGTGGTGGCTGCGACGTCTCTACAATAACTTGCCACAAAGGTGACAAACACGAAGAAGCCATGGTCCTAAGACCCTCTTTTAAGCCTGGGTTACTTGGGAAGACACATGTCAGATCATGCCCATGACACAGATGGCATCGACTGTGGGCCCTTCCTCCAGCTGTTAAAAAAGCAGAGTTTTTTTATAGACCTAACTCTGACAGGTATGAATGTAAAAAAAAAAAGTCAGAAAGCAAAGCCCACTTAAAGGGCCATCTGAGAGCACCACCTTGTTCTAACAGAGAACTTAGTTTTGGCTCGCGACGTTTTCCTTCCTCTTGTTGAGGCAGAATGATGTGCTCGCTTCCACTCTCCAAGCTGAAAACACAAGACTTATGATGCAAAATCCAGCTTTTCCCATGTGGCTGAGCTGGCCCTGCAGAGGTGGCCTGGAGAAAGCCTGGGGGGTGCTGGCCTTCCAGCTCCAGACGGGCAGAACCACGGGCTGATGGTGACAGTCATGGCCCCTCTGGTCCTTCCCAGCCAGGCAGGTGGAACCACGGACTGACGGTGACAGCCATGGCCTCTGTGGCCCTTCCCAGCCAGGTGGGCAGGACCATGGGCTGACGGTGACAGGGAGCAGGTGCAACATGCAAGAGGTTGCCCCAGTGCACCCGCCTGGCGTGAGCCTGGCCACCGTGTCCCCCCGATGCCTCCTGTCAATGCCGCCTCCCTCCATCCATGGCTTCTTTCTGGCAATGATCTTGTTAAAGGTACTAGAATTTTTTAGAATCTGCTCTTAGTAGCAATTCAGAGCAGAAAAGGATGGAGGACTCATTAGTGCTGGTCTTGAGCAGAGTCACAAACTCCAGAGGCTGCGGGACCAGGAGTCCCGGTAAGGCTGCCGGGGTGGAGCTGCCAGGACTGTGGAAACTGGGCAAAGAGCCTCCTCCACCCCTGCCAGGTGTTCTGAGCGGGAATCCAGGTATCTCTGCGAAGCACCTACTTCTTCAATGTAGCAACCAGGTATAAAGCAACTGCCAGCCAACAAAACCTGGGTGGCCCAGGGTGGCTGAGGACCAGGCCTTCTGAGACCCAAGCCAAGAGTGAGGTCCCATTCCACTCAGAGGGTCCACACTCAGTGACTTCCATGGACCCACAGGTCCTGCCGGGAACGTCCGCCCCGTCTACCCCTCTGTCTCCAGAGCTGCAAACACAGTCCACATTCAAACAGTCAGGTGTACCCGCACGTAACAGACTGGCCACGGCTGATGTTTGAACATGGATACATGCAGGACTTGGGGGAAAGCAGAACCAAAAGTGAGGTGCAAGGGAATCCCAGCGTCACCTGCCTTCAGTGATTAACATTTCGAGGCATTTTATTGCTAACATTCACTGACTTCTGTCTAATATGTCTGATTCATAGGAGCACCAAAGTGAATTAATTATAGTTATTAAATGCTGCTTGTTTAATCAGAAGAGAACAGATGCCTTGCGGGCGTTTCTGTTGTAAGCAGAGGGCAGCAGGGCTACGCTCCAGGGCAAGGGAAGACAAGAAGGAAAGACGGGGAGGGGCGGCCTCTGGCTCCCAGCGGGGACTGCTGGGCCACCCAGAGACGAAGGTCAGAAAAACAAAGGTCGCCATGTCGCCTGAGCTCAGCTGGCCGCAGCCTCCTGTGGGTGTTTCCATCCTTAGCTCCGGGGTCGAAGAACGCTGGTGCAGACCCCCGAGGAGCTGCCCCCTCGGGAGCAGGCATCACAACCGGAAAAGCAGGAGTCCAGATCCCTGCTCAGCGGCTTTTCCGCCAGTGTGCATGGAATAGCCAACTCAGGAACAGGGACAGGCTTGGAGGAGGAGCCAGGAGACACGGTGGGGACAAACTGAGGAAGCCAAAGGAGAAGGGGGAGCCCCCTCCTTTTCCAGAGGCTGCAGCTGCAGCCCTGCCTCTGCCCGCCCACTTCACCCAGGCCTCTGCTGCAAATAGCTTGGCCTGGCCCCTGGGCCTGAGGCCCACCCTCCTGTCTCCAAGCCTCTGAGGCCTGAAGCCTACCCCTCCTCCTGTCTCTAAGCCTGGGACACCTGAGGCCAGCCCTCCTCCTGTCTCCAAGCCTCTGAGGCCTGAGACCCGCCCTCTTCCTGTCTCCAAGCCTCTGAAGCCCTTTGCTCACTTGAAAGTCAGGCCGGAGCTCCAGGAAACAGGCAGCTTCCTCCAGGCCGCACTGAGCAGACCCCTCCTCAGTGGGGGCATCGCAGCCCCCTCTTCCCTGCACCTGTTCTTTGTTTCTTTCCCTTTTCTTCTTTTTCTGCCTTCCCTGGTTTAAATGAGCCGTCTATAAAACTCTGTTTCTCTCCGTAGTGGATCAATTGTGCTTTTCATAATGTCTTAGTGGTTGCCCTAGAATTTGCAATATACACTAATCCGATGTACACAAATCCAAGTCCACTTCCAAACGCCCACGAGTGTCACAGGTGGTGCAGGACCTCACGTGGAGTGTCCCAGGCCCTCCTGTCTCTTGGGCGTTGCCGTCATTGGTTTCACTTACCCATCAAATACATTCTGGGTGTTACGGCTGTGAACAGTTTCGTGTTAGACTGACTGGGAGCTACTGTTGGAGTATGAGGTTGATTCTCACCGTGAGTTCAAGACCAGCTGCTGCAGCCCTGGGGGCCTGTTAGAAATGCCCTGAGGGTGAGCCGCTGCTCTGGGGGCCACAGATGTGGGGAGATATAAGGGTTTACTCTGAATTGTGGGGGGCCCCCTTCTTCACATGTCACTCCCCCCTACCCTGGTCCTCCCTGGGTTCACCAGGACAGGACAACCTCCTCCTCTTGGCCTCACCCACCAGGCCCTTGCCTGCCTCCATGTCCACCGTGGGTGTTGCTGCCTGGGAGTGGGCAGGCGATATTTCCCTCAGCTCTGACTATCTGCTTCCTTTGTTCCTGGGTACCTGGGCTTTTGGCAGCTCTGCCCCAGACCCCCAAGCCCGGGCCCAAGCTGGTGCTGGGACAGGAGGGCTCCTGGGCCAGGACATGTACGGGGTGGTGAGCCCCTGCCCAGGCCAACAATGGTGTGCACAACGACCTGGGCTGCCCATTCTTTGCTGCTTACAGGTACTCGGCCTCCTGAGTTTTGTGCAGCTCAGGCTCCTGGGGTCCTACCCTGGACATTCATCCCACCCGGAGCCTGTAGGTCGGAGCACCCCTTCAGGTGGAAGGAAGTATCTCTGAGGTGCCCGGGTACCTGTGAGTTCAGAGGGGACGACTCAGGGATTGCAGCTGCAACAGAGGCCTCTCTGATAGAGAGATCTGGAACTCGGAGGGAACGATGATTTGGGGGTTAGCAGACACTTTGGAACCTTCCCTAATAGAGAGATCTGGATCTCAGAGGATGGTGACTCGGGGGTTGCAGGTGGGATGGATGGAGCCCTCCCTAATAAAGATCTGGAACTCGGAGGGGAGGATGGCTTGGGGGTAGCAGATGCATCAGAGTCCTCTCTGATAGAAAGATCTGGAGCTTGGAAGGGATGATGACTTGGGGGTTGCAGATGCATTTAAACCCTCTCTAATAGAGAGATCTGGAAGCCAAAACAGCCTCCAGGGGAAGCAACAGCCAACAGCACAGCCAGACCTCAGCACTTGCGGGAAGGTTGGAGCTCCCGTGCATGGTCAGGGTCCTGGGAGACTCATTAGCCTGTGAAATAATCAGCTGTGTGGGGGCCCTGTTCCCTTAATCCACTCTGCTTCCCTCCAGTAAAGGGTCATGAAGCAGAAGCACAAGACACACAGTGCCGTTGACTCCCCCTGGCGATGAGCCTCTAATTCACTCCACATGTGTCCTTCCCAGGCCTGGCACCCTTACGTAGACCAAACGGGCACAGCAGTGTATTTTTAAAGGATTAGGTTATTTTACTGACATGGATTTAACACTATTGATTTTTGGCCCATCACAAATCCCATGTAGCTCCACATTTTACTACGAGGTGAATGCTGCATTTATATGCTTAAGCATTCTGCAAATACCTTCATTTTGATCGACGTCCCTTCAGCAAAGCACAGATGTCAATGCGCAAAGCCATGGAAGGCCTATGCAACTCCTGTAGATCTTTCCAGGACAGTCCGTCTTCTCCTTCATGGTAACCTTGAATAGGGCAGGAGAAACTCTGCCCCACGTTTTCCTCATTTGGGGAATTGGAAGACTACTTATCTGCCTCATCAGAGATCCTTTAGAATGTTTTTTTTGGTAAGTGAGAAAAAAGGGCAGAAGACTAATAGGTTCAGCTCGGCATTAATAAGGTGCTTTGAAAATAGTCTTGTGGTTGCATCTTTATAACCCCTAAACTACAGAAGTCATTCAAAGAGACATCTGCGAGGTGTGCACAGGTTACCACTTGAGGTTCTGTGGAAGCAACTCGTTTGGGGAGCGGAGCCTCCTCCTGCATAATTCAGAGCATGTAGGAGAATCAAACTTGTTTTGTTAGCAGCTACGTTTGTGTCAAAAACAGATTTGCATGAGATGGGATGAGAAGGAGATCTGACTCGAAGGGGAGGGTGCAGAGGTCTTGTCCACGGGTGAGAAGATCTGACTCCTGAAGGCGAGGGTGCAGAGGTTTTGTCCACGCAGCCCTGGGTGGGAGGGAGGGTCCCTCTGGGTGGATCCTGTAGGACTGAGCGTGTGTTTGGCGTAAGCTCTGTCATTAGATTTGCTCAAATATTGCCAGGTGTCTGCTCTGGCCCAAGAATGGCTCTAGACGCTGCAGATGCCCTAAGACACAGGCCTCTGGGGGCCTCAGCTGGACTCAACTGCTTTGAGGCGTATCCAGGGCATCCCAGGTGGGTATTTCTGGGCAGTGGCAACATGGTACACTGATGGTTGTGAAGGCTGCCGGCCTCCATACGCACCTGTGTCCCAAGCCTCTGCACACAGCCTAAGACCTGAGCTGCTTCTGTCCTTTCACAGCTGAGGCACAGGGTGGGCACAGGACACAGAGGGTTTCCTGGATGAACAGACCCCCACCTTTGGCATCACCTACTATTCATGAATGCAGGGGATGGTCGTGGAGGAGAGATTTTCTGAGGCTCACTTCAATGCAGAATGGCAGGTGACCTGGTTAGACACAGCGAAGCACATCTACCCACCCAGGAGAGTGGCTGTGGAGCCCAGAAGCCCCTCTGACCATGGCTAGAGAAGCCTGATGACGCACACAGACCCACGCCTCAGCCAGGGGGAGGCTGCACCCCACAACAGCCACATACCTGCCCACACTGGCCAGGCACCTGTCCATCCCAGCACAAACCTGCCCACCCCAGCACATACCTGTCCACCCCAGCCATGCACCTGCCCACCCCAGCACGCACCTGCGCATCCCAGCACGCACCTGTCCACCCCAGCAGCCACCTGCCCACCCCAGCATGCATTCCCAAGCAACACCCTAACTAAAAGTGCAAACCCTGCTACGGATCCCAACCAAGAGCACATCAGAGAGCGTGGTGGGCAGTTTGTCTCCAGCCAGTCTTCAACCACCTTCACGTCATCCACACTTTCCACCAAAGCAGGGCTCAGCTCCACCAGCCCCTTTCACTCCTCCAGGGTGATGTGGCTTCATGTGGTCTGTATACTTTCAGGACTGTTCACGATATCTGAAGCTGTCACCCTCGAGCCTCTCACACTCTCACAACAGGGTGATGTTCAGAAGCATGTCCTCTCCAGGCACACGCAGCCTTGGAGCTCGGCTGCTATCTAGCAGCCACACACTTCGCCTGGGCTGTGCCATTTACTGACTGCATGCAGGTGACCAAGGTGACCCTGCAGGTGATGGGACAACCTCGTCCCTGAGGGCAGGGATTTGTGCTGGCTGACCCTGCAGCATCCCCATACCCAGGACAGAACAGGGCCTGGCCCATGAATGAATGAATGACCATGGAGTCTGCTTTCAGAGCTGACCAACTCACGGAGCACACTGACCACCTAACAACAAAAGCCAGCGGAGCTTCTCGGTTGGTGGAGCTTCCTGGCTAGTGGACGCTGCCATCTGCTTCCCCTTCCTGAAGCTAGAGCCCAGCCAGAAAGTGGGCTCTCATCCCAGAGAGACAGGAGGACACGGCAGTGGTCAAAGAAGCCCCTTGTCCTGGGACAGCCGTGCCTGGAACGATGGCCGTTTCTTTTAACTGGATCCCACTTGCCTTGTCACTCCCCAAAAGGCTGAAATGAGCATTCTGTGTAGTGTGTGTGTGTGTGTGTGTGTGTGTGTGTAAGTGTGTGTGTCAGTGCATACTGTAAAAAATGACATTTACGTACTTTCTTTGTGTTAATGAAGTAATATGTCATCCACTGGAAACTACAGGGCACATACAACTATAAAGCACAAAAATTACACTCACAACCCCACCCCCGAGAAGGACCCTTGGTGAATATTTTCAGGTGTGTGTTCGGCCATTTTCCCATGTGAAATACACATAAGCAGACATGTACACATATATGCCTGCATACATAAGTACGTGTGTGTATCTACCACACATACGCATGCTATTAACATAGTTACAAATGTAATATCCTTGTCAAGATAACAAGCAAAACTTGATTCTGATGAAGACATTGAAATCCCTCCCTGGGACCCAGCGCTGCCTCCTCCCCACAGCAGCCAGCACTGGGGACTATGCAGACGCATTTCCACGGGCTCAGGCCCCCGTGTCCCTGTCCACAGCGGGGCTGGCTCAGGCCCCCATGTCCCTGTCCAGAGCGGGGCTGGGTCTGCCCATCTCAGAGGAGCAGCTGGCTCTGCACAATCCCTTCCCGGGCTGTAGCATGGCCCGCAGTCTGTGCTGGTGCGTGGAGAGCTCTGCCTGCTGGTTTCACAGCCACTGGCGCTGGCCATCCTGGGCAAAGCTGACATCGGTATCACCACACTCCCTACAGAATTCGTATCCTGCTTTAAGTTAATTTCATAACCATTTTATGTCATTTCGCTCTCCTTTGTAAACACTTTTAGTAAGTTGTTTTTGATGCCAACCGAACCTCAGAAATGGACTAAGAGACATCTAATAAATAAAACTGTGGAATAAATTACAAAAGAGCCAGATTAAAAGGCTAAAGAATCTTACATAGGACTGTGTTTTGAAGATTATATTGCTTCTCATACAATGTAAATACACAACTGATCAACAATTAAAATTTCTTTAAAATTCTTGATTTTTCTTGCCATTATGGGAAACGAATTTTTTTTTTTATTTGAAAAAAAAATCACCCCAGGAATTAATTCCTAAGTATGACCTTTGGGACTCTATCCAGGAAAAATTCAATTTCAAGATTCCATGAATTTGAGTGGCTTTTCTCTAATGCCAATGATGGGGATGTATGGAATTGGGTTTTTCTAAAGATGATATGGAAGTATTTATTAGAAGCATTATTAATGTCCAGGCATCGTGACCTTGGACTCCTAGTTTTAAGAATGTATCTAAGGAAATAATAGACAAATGCAAAAAGGATTAAGGGTGTTCATCCCCACATTATTTATGAACTTGAAAAATTAGAGATGATTCAGTCAGCCGTCATAAAGGACGCTTAAATAGACTACAGTTATCTCATAATAGTGAATTCAGTCATTTAAAATGGTGATGTGAATGTAGAAACAGACAGGTGTGCATGGTTATTGCTAAGCGACCAAGCCTCGTGCTGTTTCGTATGTATGATCCCACTGGAATAAGTGGACCCACATACACAGCTACGTATACAAAGGAGTAAGAGGCTGGAAGGAACGGTTCGAATGTGTCACCGTAGTTTCACGTGGTTACTGGGGTTCTGTAGGATTTCTATTTTCTTTCCAGTATTTTCAGCTTTTCCTATCATGAGTATATATTATGTACTTTAATAAAGAGATGATGACATTAAAACCACTGGCATGTGCGCAGACCCCACAGCACCTGACTCACTCTTCCTCCTCCCTGGGACCACAGGCTGCCGTCCTGGCCAAGGACATCTTCTAAATAAATGAGTGGAAGAGAAATTGTTCTTCACCACCCAGTGGGTCCATCGCCCCCTCCTGTAGGACTCTCTTCTCCCCTCTGAATTTCTATTGCCTCAGTAGCAGGACCATCGCAGGCCCTGCCTTCCATCCCGGAGCTGGGGTCCCTGCCCAGCCCCGATGGCTTCCCACCCTCAGCCTCAAAGACAGGATGACTGAAAATGAATGCCATTTTTTAAACAATTTAACATTAAGAGAGAGAGACTCCTGAGAAACATACTAAAACCATGAAATCACTAGAAAATAAATGAGTATGGATAAAAAATAATTGGGAATTCTTAAATTTGGAGGAGAGGAGGTTGGTGTGAGTCCCCTGCAGCAGGGCTGACCAGATGGCCCCCGATGGTCACCTGCGAGGTGGGGCCGTCTGCCTGAGGTCACAGGGCAACTAAATGGTGAAGCCAGAGTTCTGGTGTAGGCGTGAGTCCAAACCACACGCTGCTCAGGGTGCCACGTGGCCTCCAGGTGGGGGCTGACCGCACCTAGGACCCCAGTGAAACAAGCTGCCGGTCGTAAGGGGTGGGAAAGTGGCAGAAGGAAGAGAGCACCGCGACAGGCACGGATGTGCTCCCAGGAGGCCCCTGTACCTTGACTCGGGGCTGGGATACGTGCCTTTGGGTGACCTGAGCAAGACTCAATATCCCCAGTTTGAGAAATGCCACAGATAGGGCACTCGTCCTTCCCAGAGTGTTGAGACCCTGGAATGAGAACTCACTGCAACGGCCAAGCACGATGTGAACTCATTCACACAAGCACACCAGCGCCCTCCGTGCTGCGCACCACGGGTTAAAACCACCTTCAGTAAAGGTTCAACGTTAGCCCTGGGGCCACTGAAGATCATAATTATATAGACAATCTGTGTATGGAAGTGTTGATTAAAACCCCTGCTAATATCTACACGAAGTACATCTCACACCAGCAAGAGACACGGAGCTAATTGTTAGCTCTTGGAAAAACTAACAAAATACTACTTATTTCTGAATTAGCAGCACTAAAGACCTGTAATTATTATTACCTCTAAGTATGGAAATAAACCTTTTAAAATACAATATAAACGCAGTATATGGGTGATCATCTATGTCGAATCTAAGACACAGTTTTTCTAAAGGTGGGGAAGCTACTTGCCTCATGCCAGGCTATGTCCTCCTGGCTTTGCATAGGGCCTGACGTATAGTAGATGCTTAGTAAGAGGGAAAACATGTTTAACAGAAAGCTTCCTGGCTAATATGAAGATACACTGGTTAAGGACAGTATCAACCAGCATTTACCCACACTTCCAGATACGCAGTACATACATGTCTTATGCATATGAACTTATAGAAACATACAGCCCATTAGAGAAGACAAACATGGCATTTATTCCACAAGTAAGTATATACGGATTGCTGTCTCTGTACAAGGCAGCATTAAGCAGTCACCGGTGAACGAAACACAGAACCTGTTTTCACGTAGCTAGAATCTTGAACAGTAAATGACGTCAGCAGCGGCCAGAGCAGGGAGGGCCACGTAGAAGAGATTCTTCTGATTTTACTCCAAATGGGATACGGAGCCATCGATGGATTTGGAGCCAAGCAGTCACATGATCTAATTTTTGGTATACAAATACTGACTGGCCGGACAGCGGCATGGAGGAGAATACAGTGGAAGAGGCAAGAAGGAGAGGCAGGTAAGATTGGGATAGCCAGGGACTGCCCATTTAGGAAATGTGCCCAGGAGAATGGAGCTGCTGGCACAACCTGGGGTGACTCAGGGCTCCAGCACAGGCAGAAGGCCCGGCATCCTCTGTGGTGAGTTTCACACTGTCAGATCCCAGGCAACAATGCCTGGAGCCGGGCCATAGCTCAGCGTGCTGGACGTCAGACACAGGCTAACAAAAGGTCCTGCCTCAGTCTTCCTTCTCTCAGGTGTCACAGCTCAGGAAATAACGAATGAGTCCAGGGCCACAGGACCGTCCTGGGAGCAGGAGATCACAGACCTGCTCACTGCCTGCCGTGCTCTTCTTGCAAAGCTAATCACAAACACAAACGCTTCCTGCAAGCTGCTCTACAGTTTCCAAATATCCAATCTTCCAAAGTCGATACTGAGTCCCCGATCAATCGCACTTGCTCCTGGCAGGAGTCAAGCCTACAAGTCTCTTCCTGCAGGAAGCGATGCACTGTCATCAATGCCAGGCTCCTTGCAGAGATGTCTCCTCTGCAGAGATGTCAGTTTTTCGCTTTTGAAGAAGAGTTTCATGACAACTGATAAGTGGTGACCTGGATATACAACTTCCAGAGTTTCAAAAATGAATTCAGTGAAGTAGTGTGCACGGGAAGATAGTTTAAAGAGAAGTGAGGAAGAAAGTGCAAAGGGTTTAGAGGAAGATCTAAGCCACGCACCTGGCCTACACGGCCCCAGGGAGCAGAACCCAGCGCACCTCTTTGACCTCTCTGCCAGACGAGTTCCTCTTGACCCTGGGCTCTGGCCAGAAGATGGGTGTGTAATGCAAAAGGTGAGTGTGCGTGCTCGGGGGGCTCTGTGGGGCCTCTGCCCTTGATGTGGTCAGAATCTGGCAGCCACAGAAGGGGGAAGAGCCCACTGGCAGACATACATGTGCAGGTGAGGTTGAACAGGGCTGGAATTAGTCAGATATGTGACCATTGCTGTTATCAGCTCATGCTAAAGGCAGAGAGGATACAGACTCCAGGACAAACTCCTTCCTGTAAAAGTAGGATTCCTGCAAGCCCAGAGCCAGCCATCGCGGTGTCAGACGCCGTTCTAAGCACTTTGCCTGTTAACAGACTTGGTTTTCACTGCCACACTGGGAGAGGTGTGGCCATTGCTAGCCCCTGACATACGCAAATACTGCCACCCAGACTGGTGGTTTGACTTGGCTCAACATGAACCCCGGAAGCCCGCCTCAAAAAGCGACCTTTACATACTGCAGCCAACAGCTCTTCTCGCCATTCACCCCCTGCAGTGGTTCTGATGGTAAAGGAATGATGAGAGACTCTCCAACACGGGAACTGGGAAAAGGATGGGCGAGAGCAAGCTCATCATAGCATTCACTTCCAAATCTCCACCCCATACTGTCTAGATGACAAAGTGGGGCTCGGTAGAGCTGGCCCTGTGAGGAGTCGCAGACCTGGGTGTGCTTCTAGTTCGGTCAGACCCGAGGTCTGTGTGCCTTCTCCACATCACGCTGCCGGCCCTTGGAGGTTAAGTGAGAAATCCTGTCTGCACAGAGGAGTGAGTCCTTATACATAATGCAAGCACAACAGGAACAGGCTCTGAAAATCACCAGCCGCCGGTGCCTCTCCAACCCAGGCTGACCCTTCTCCTTCCTCCCTCCTGAAAGCCCCAACCTTCTCCCTGCCTCCTATTCCCACATTCTATCAGAAAGACCCAGACGATGAAGTAGCATCTTGCACAAGTCTTCATCTTCCTTTTCTGTTCCCTGCGACACTCAGTCGATGGGGTGGTGTGGCCGGTGCCTTCTGCACCTGCGCTCCTCTGAGGGCAACGGGACGCAAGGGAAGAGTCAGAGGTGGCTGGAGCCCACGCCTGCCTTCAGTGAGTCATGCTCCCAGTTGGGAAGCATCTCCTCTTCTGTCCTGGCACCCAGCAGTCAGGGTTCCTGCCGGCTAATCTGTGTCCCTCCCCCACTCACTCGGCAGGCCACAGCCCCTGCAGGGGTGTGCTCATGACCAGTGTGGCCTGAGACTGCCAGTCTTGGTTTGCGCTTCTGATAACGGTTGCTGTTTAACTGTCCCCTGGGGGCTGTTCTCCCTCCAGGTCTGCCACATTGCTGTGCTGTCCTAAGCAAACACCCATCCAGGGGCAATAGATGGGTCAGGATCTGCGACCAACTCCCCATGGTACTTACAGAGCAAGCACCCCACAGACAGAACACCAGCGCAGCTCTTCCCCACATTTGGAAAACCAGCTGAAGCCTCCCAGATGGGAATCAGCCTGGTGGGGAAGATCTTCCCCATCCATGTACCTAGAGCCCCTTGACACCTTGTGAGGAGAGAGGGGGAGAGAGGGAGAGGGGGGGAGAGAGAGAGAGAGAGAGAGAGAGAGAGAGAGAGAGAGAGAGAGAGAGAGAGAGAGAGGCGAGAGAGAGAGAGAGAGCGCGAATGTGTGTGTGTATGCTGATATGCTTTTCCTATAGATGCTTTGACTATCATTTTGAGACACAAAGACAACATAAAATATGTGTTTCTGGCATTTGACAATTTCATTTTGCTTCTGCAAATCACCCCTTTGGCTTTTTACAATTCTATGTGAATCACATTTTTGGACTTCTGCTAGGACAAGCTGCACTATCGCAAAGTGTGAGGGAGATGCCTCCAGGCAGACAGCCAGGTGCCACCCGCAGGGAAGGGTGTTTGCAAGGGGACTTTGGTGGCTCTGGATCCAATCACCTGGGCCATGAGACCCTGATCCTACCCAAGGCTGAGCTGCTTGGGAACCTTGAGAACATGCTTGGGAACACGTGCTGGAATTCTAGACTTGGCTGACTGTCCTCTTACCCACTGTTCCAAAAGGCAGATGGAATCAAGAGTTACAAGCACACGACAATGGAAATTGTTGTTGGCAATGCAGGGAAAGAACGCATCGGGAAACCTAGTGACTAATTTGAGTGTGGTTGAATTTGGAGATGGGGCCTCCAAGGAAGTATTTAAGGTTAACTGAGGCAATAGGGTGGGGCTGTTGTGATGAGTGACCTTGTAAGAAGAGACTCCAGAGCGCTCGCCTGCCATGTGAGCACACAGAGAGCCGGCGCCCCTGGCCAAGCCGAGAGGCCGGTCTGGAGTTGGCAGGCGGGTTCCCTTCCTCAGGCCGCACGACTCGGTGACTCCTCCCTAAATGCTTCTCTGTTTTGGATCCAGCTCACAGCACCTGTTTTCTGGAGCCTGGACAGGCCGGGGAGGAGGGTTTCCACATTAGCTTGTGGACTGCTGCTCCTGGCTGATGGTGGGCTGCCGCTTCCCATGCACAAATATTTCAGAACTCCACGAAGCCAGAACGGTGGGCAGAGCCACACCACACAGACGCCTTGTTGATGTTGTTGAAGAAGCCTCTCTGGTCCTGGCTTTGCCTGGATGTGGATGCAGCGGGTGGGGCCTGGGGAGCCCACCCCTCCTGAGCCTGCTCCCTGACCTTGTGCTTCTTCTCTGGCTGGTGATCATCTCATCCTGGCAGCTCCCCTTCCTGGAAAGCCCGCTCATGCCATGCAAAGCGGGGACTCCGTGGCTCCTTTATTGCAAGTATCTGGGACCAGGACTTGAGGGGTGCAGGGGGAGGCCAAGGCAGGATGGCAGAGCTGTCGAAGGTACTAGGTGGGTTCACTGGGGCTTGGCTTTGAGCCTCTCCTCTCCCTCCTTGAAGGGCTCTGCACAGCCCTGTGCATCTGTGAGGAGGTGCTGATCCTATCCACCCTCAGGGGTGCTCCAATGATTAATACGCGCCTGTGACGTGGCCTCCCTTTTTGAAAGAACTTCACTCAGTCTCCTCTGGACCCTCTTCTGGACGGGGCCTTGACCTGGGCCTGCCAAGCCTGGTTTTGGCAAAGCTCAGCTCGTTCACTGAGACTCTCTTCCACACCCTTGATATTGGATCAACTTCCTCATTCCCCACCCTTGGTATCTAACTCCTTGGCCTGCCTTTAACAAGAATCCCCACCCTTGCTATCCAATCCCGTTCCTCTCTGTGATTTTGCATCCCCTGACCCCTCACTCTGCTCACTGGCTGCGAATCCTCAGCTGTCTTTGCTGTATTCAGAGTTGAATTCCACCACTCCCTTCCACTGCCAAATTCTCCCAGAAAGTCTTCCTTGCCTTCTTTAACTAGCGTTGGAATCATTTGTTTTTTTCTGGACTAATGTAGCAGGGGCTCCGCCTACTGGGGATGCCCCAGTGCCAAAGAACACATGACGAGGAGAACTCAGATGGATTCAGGAAAGGGCGGGTCCAAAGTTAAAGAACATGGAACAGAAAACCGTGAGGATCTGGTGTAGCAGCAGCTGGCTGTGTACAGCATTGCTGATCAAAGAAGAGCTACCACGGCCAATGACAGCCACAGAAAACAGTTTCTGAGCCGGTGGAGTCCTGAGGTCTCAGGAGGAAGCCCAGTCTGATTACACTAAATGCTGTGTTCTTCAATACACATAGGACACATGGGTGAAGGAGAGATGGGACATGCACCTCTCCGTCCCCTGACACACTCAGGGCATTGGTGTACAGGTTTCTCTCTCTCCAGAGGTGTGGTGGGCAGAATAATGGTTTCCCCAGTGGCCTTGCCCTAATCCCCAGAACCTGTGAATTTGTGACCTTCCATGGTGCTATGGTTTCAATGTCTGTCCCCTCTGGGACTCATATTGAAACTCAGTTCCCAATGTACTGACAGGTGGGGCCTTTAGGTGGGGACTCAGGTAGCTGAGTCATGAGGGCAGAGCCATTTGTGGATTAAGAGACTAATGGGTTATCACAGGGGTGGGGTCGTTATCACGAAAGTGGGCCTGTTATCAAAGCCAGTCTCCCCCTGTGATGCTTTCTGTCATGTTATGACACAGCGCATGGCCCTGACCTGACGCTGGCCAGATGCATCTGCCCAGTCTTGGACTTCACAGCCTCCAGAACTAAAAGAAAGACATTCATTTTCTTTATAAATCTCCCAGTCTCCGCTATTCAGTTGTAGCAACTGAAAATGGACTAAGACACATGGCAACTAGGACTTCGTACATGTGATTGAGTTAAGGATCTTGAGCAGACGACATCGTCTTGTATTATCCAAGTCAGTCCTAAAAGTAATCACAGGGATCCTTAAAAGGGAAAGGAGGAGGCAGGAAAATCAGAGTGGGAGATGTGAGGATGGAAGCAGAGGTCTAAATGATGCATTTGCTGACTTCACAGATATGGGAAGGGGCCATGAGCTGAGGAATGCAGGCGGCCTCCAGAAATGAAAAGGCAAGGAAGTGGTTTCTCCCCTGGAACCTCAGTAAGGAACCAGCCCTGCAGACACCTGGATTATAGCCCTGTAAGACTTCTGACCTACAGGACTGTGTGGCAATCAGCTTGTGGTAATTTGTTACAGCACAACAGGAAACAAAAGCAAGAGGACTTTTATTTCTGTCTTCATTGGGGGATTCTTAAGGATCATGCGGATTGTGTCTGCCTGTGCTTCAAACTGCCCACCAGATCCTGCTGTGCTCTAAGTAAAACCCCAAGTTCTCGCTGCAGACATAACCTGGCTCTGGCCGCCTCTCTGTTCTCATCTTTGATTACCTTCCACAACCCTCCCTGTCAAGCTTTCTGTCCTGCCCACACCTCCTGCCCAGCCTGGTAAGTCTTCCTTCTGTAGTGTAGACTTCTACCATCTACCTGCTGATTCCCCATTCCACACCCCAGCCCCCCCTAGGACTTCTGTGGGCCTCAAGCACTTTTGCCTTGGTGGCCCCTTCCTCTAGAACAATAAAATTAAGAGGTAAATTTCATTCATGACTGTATTGGTAAAAAGAATGACTACAATCTGGGCTAGACCATACTCATTTTTCCTTTCTGATTTTAAAAGAAAACATTTCAGGGGCTGCTAAATATCACATGGTCCTGGGTGCTACAGCGCCTGGTGGGTCAGGCGGTCCCATCTGACCCAAAGCTGTAGGTGTGGTGGGGTCAGGGCTTTCTGGGTACCTGCTAGGCAGCTGGAAACATCTGCTAAACAAAGGGTGGTGAGGTGAAGGATGTATCTGAGCCAGAATGAACTGAGGGTGGCAAAGTCCGATGACTCCTTTAGGGCTTTGGGGTAGCAGGGGGATTGGGAGGAGAAGGCCCAGTTTGTGGGAACAACTGAGAGAAGGGGCCGGTGGGCTGTGGGGAGCTGGAGGGGTGGCCCACCCTGCTGAGCTCCCTCGGATCCTCTGTGCTGAGTGGATGAAAATGGCCAACCTTCTAGAAGCCTCTGAGCAGACATCAATCATGAAATGGGGAAAGGGCTGAAAACCCCCCCAAATCACTGGCACACAGCTGCAGTGAGGCTTTCCTCTCCCCAGACCCTGTGTCAGGCTGTCTTCTCCCTTTCCGGGGTCCTTTTCCATCCTGCTGCCTTCCTTGTGCCCCACCCTGCCCAGCGCCTGCAGCCGAGAGGGCAGCACAGGGCTGGGGAAAACATGGAGGTGCACATCCCAAGGACCCACTGGGGCCTCCAGCACCCACCTGCCCGGCCACATGCAGCAAATGCGGCCACCATCCACTGCCCTCCAGAATGCAGGCTGGGCGTTCCCAGAGCAGGCCCAGCTGCCTTGCCTGGCGCCACTCGCTTCCCCCATCTCAGAGCTGGAACTCGCCGTATTAAGGAGTTATTAGCAGAAATGGAACCAAGAATCGCCCAAAGACAGACCAACAGCGTAGCCCACACTCCCGCTACCCTTCAAACATTAATCAGTGTCTCATGTTTAATTAATCTCTGCTGAGTTTGCTGGGTGATGAAAGCAGAATTTTCTATCAGTAGGAAAATCACGTATGGATTCAAGGCTGCTCTGTAAATTCTCCACCAGCAAATTCCTGCTGACTCTTAAAGATCCATCTCCAATCCATCTCAAAGCATCCTCTTCTCCTCCTCGAGGGGTGTGACCTGGACTCCAAACTACAGATTTATTTTCACCTGTCTCATCATGGTGGCGGTATCCCCCTCGCATGACAACAGCTCCTCCCCTTCTCTAAACTCTCCTCCAATCCCCCGGAACAGCGGCAGCCCCCTCATGGGCCCCAGAAGCCAGCACAGGGCTGGGTGGTTGGTCTACACTCGGAAAATGTGTCTACTTGCATGCTTGTCTTCTGAGTCAGATTCGCATTTATGCACGTGCACATTTAGCTCTGAGGCTGGGGCCCTCATACAACCTGGATGGCGTGGGGCCCCTGTGTCGGCGGAGAGCCAGGCCGCCGAGGCGTGTGACGTTGCTGCTGTACGCACTCTCTGAGCTGGCTTCCAGTCTCCCGGGGCAGCAAGGCTGGCCTGGGTTTCCCTGCTGATAATTCACAAAGACCAGGAAGAGTCAACGACTTTGAGTGCACGCCTTCCTCCAGTTAGAGAGATCTTGCTATTTTCTCTGGGATTTTATATCAAAATCTACCACTAACCATCAGAAGCTGTGGAGCTTCACGGGGAAGCCAGATCTATGGCTTTCTTTTTCCCATCAGTTCTTCCAAGTGAACTATCCACTATGATAAAACAACAAAACCCCTATAAGAAAGTAATTACTTCAAAACTGAACAGAAGGCAATTATGACAAAGCAGAGCTGGGTTTGGGTTCAGCATCTGACACATCGGCTCCAAGATGACAAAGATGGGCATTTTCATTGCCAGATAACCAGATAATTTTCTGTTCACGATGGTATTCTCAATATAAAAAGGGCATAAAATAATTGGCCAGTTGACCTAAAGCCTACCAAGAAGTAAAGATGCTGTTCACAGATCCAAGAGTTCCCACAAAGCTCGAGCCTTCTGCACCGCGTTAAGAATATAAACAGCCAGAGGAGACCCAGGCTAGGGAAACAGCCTCTTTCTCTTTAAAACTGTGCAGTCAGGGCCTGTGTGCAGGTAAGCACTGCTGCGATGTATCCCTTCCACCCCACAGTCACGTTACACTCCGGCTCCCACCAAGATGACTTCTTAGGCAAGGCTTTCATCACGTCTTTCAAGAGGTCATGTGTAGAAATTAATATCGTAAATGATTTTCTTCCAGGCTAGGAACTGTAAGCATTGAACATTAGCAAGCATACTAAGGAAATGATAGAGCAGCCATCTAACACAATCGAAGCAAGAAATCAACTATTTCAATGGCACTGGCCACGCTGAGCTGCCCTGCTGGCAGAGGGAGTCAGCGTCTGCCAGTGTGACGTTTGTCCCCCCCCAAAAGAGGACCATTGCAGAGAATGCCCTGGAAAGCTCCGTACGAATGGTGGGCATGTAAGAAGCACAGACTATAACTGCACAGATTACCACCACTGAAGTAGGGGCAGGTCCTACATGATACATCCATGCTGTGCTACATTTTCAACTCACCACCTTGCACGCACCTCAGAACCGTCGCCAGACACTGTGGGACGTCGCTTATCCCGCACACGGGCGGATGCTGCCGCTTTCTTTCTCTCCATCATTCACTTATGCACACATTCATTCATTCTACCAGCAGTAATAACAGGGACTGACATTTGATGAACATGACTAGGTGGCCTTGGCTGCCCTACACATGGCGTCGTTCATTCTGTTATGACAACACCATGAGTGACTATTGGCCTCCGTGTGTCCTTGGAACCTGAGCTGGATTCAATCCTCTACCCCACACTGTGTAGAATCTGAAGTCTCATTGAGATCTTGGGGAATTTTCAGGGTGCTTCAGTTTTCAGGGTCACCTTTGCTTCTGTCCCATAACCTGTCCGTCATCCATCCATCTCCCATAGAGCACCTCTGTTCTGCACTGCCTCTACCCAGATGTCGAAGTAAAATCAGAAACCAACCCATTTTCAAAGAATTTAACTCACAATGTGGGCAGAGAGGAAGGAAGGAAAGGTTTGTGCCTCAAACTGAATGACAGGCATCTTTCTATTTCACCAGGTTTTTCATCCAATCCCCTGGGAACTACCAGGTCCCTTCCCATTGTTGGTCTCCGTGTCTCCCGGCTGCCCTCCCGGCTGCCCTCCCAGCTCTCCTCCGTCCATCGTACTTCCTTCCAAAGTATCCCCCAGAGTTCAAAACGCTTCCTGCTCTTCTTTTTATATCTCAGCAGTTCTCCTTTGCTTTGAACACCCTTGCCGTATTCAAATCCATTAGGATATTCTACAGAACACAAGGTGTTCCTGTTTGCCAGGACACACTCTCCCTAGAAAGTCACAGCACAATCTCATTTCTCCTTTAGGATTCATTCATTCAGCAATCACTTCCAGAAAGTGGCAAGCAGGAAATACTCATCGAGGTAAGTATTTACTCCGGGGTGCCATGAGATCAGGAAGAAAGTGTGGAGGGGCAGGAGAGCCATGGATCAGCACCTTATATGTGGGGCCTTCCCTCAACGATGTGTGCCCCTTCCACTTGTCTATAGTGGACGCTGCTCTTTTTCATATTTTTGGCTGTCTTTCAACTTCCTAAATAGCCTCATGTCTTGTCTGTGATCTCACTCCCCGGCCTCTCTCTC
The DNA here is from genome assembly GCF_000951035.1 of Colobus angolensis palliatus. Classification (NCBI taxonomy): domain Eukaryota; kingdom Metazoa; phylum Chordata; class Mammalia; order Primates; family Cercopithecidae; genus Colobus; species Colobus angolensis. The sequence continues at coordinate 2,985,673 of NW_012114444.1, forward strand.
TCTCTCTCTTTCTTTCTTTTTAGGGAGTTTTGTTCTTGTTGCCCAGGCTGGAGTGCAGTGGCATGATCTTGGCTCGCTGCAGCCTCTGCCTCCTGGTTCTGGGTTCCTTCCAGCTATTCTCCTGCCTCAGTCTCCCGAGTAGCTGGGCTCAGAGACACCCACCACCATGCCCAGCTAATTTTTTATTTTTAGTAGAGACGAGGTTTCACCATGTTGGCCAGGCTGTCGAACTCCCGACCTCAGGTGATCCGCCCGCCTCGGCCTCCCAAAGTGCTGGGATTACAGGCGTGAGCCACCGTGCCTGGCCATATTTTCATATCATTTTTCTTATCATGTCACAGATGCTTTATGCTGAAAGAGAACAAAGCTAATATTTCATACGGTTTAGATGCTTGTTAAGGGAGAATGGGAGTATGACACGAAGAAAGTAAGTAGAAGTAAAAATAAAAAAGAAAAGAGAAAGAAAAGAAGGTGAAATTCACAGAAAAGCTGACATAGGACAGTGACAGGACAGCTTCTTGGAGTTACTGCCAAGTGCTGAGACATTGTGGTGAGAAAGAGCTGCAGCTTCAGGTAAAAGCAGATAACCAAGGCAGTTCTTAAGGGCGCCTCCAACGTTCACACCGGGAGGTTCAGCCTCATAGATCCCCTCAGAGGAGATCCAGGGTGGGCACCAAGCAAATCAGATTCAGCTTGGGGCAGGGATAGGGGAGGTCTCTCTGGCCATGGGAGCAGCTGTTCAGCCTGATCGTGGTTAAACAAATCCAGACAGAGTCAGACACACACGCGCGTCCCCTCACTAGCTTCCTAGTGCCCCTTTCCTGGGAGAGAGTGCTTGGGACTCCTGTGCTACCCTTGCAACTCTCCATGAATCATGATTATATATTTCAAAATAAAAAGTTAAAAAGCAGAACTTGAAGAAAAACAAACAAAAGCAAAAAGCAAAGCAAAGCAAAACAAAAACCCCAAACCGAGGCTCCCCTGCCTTCCCCCGAATGGACCCAGGAACCTTTGCTGGACTGGAGTCCAGGTGATCTCTGAATGCCAAGGGGTGGATCAGAACTGGCAGAGGCCTCTAGCCTAGGCTGCTGCAGTCTTTGCAGGGGACCATCAGGGGAGGTGAGTGGCTCGGCCCTGGTGCAGCTCAGGGAGGGTGAGCCCCCAGCGAGCCGCCCTCCATGCAGCTTAGCTGTACAATCTTCCTGCAAAGCCTGGCATTCTGCCGTCCCTGGGGAAGCCTCCTGGGCTTCTCTCTGGGGTTCAGGCACCCGGTGCTTCTCAGTGACCGAGCAACTCAGGAGTCTGGGGCATCAGGGGAGGGCGTGGAGCTCCGAGCCTCCAGGCGCTGGGAGAAGGGGAGCGGGTGGGACTGGCGGCCTCGTCTCCTGCCTTCCATCCGAAGCCACAGCTGGGCTGAAAGCCCTGTGGAAGAGCGGCCAGCGCCTCGCGAAGATGGACAAAAGGCCGTGCTCGCTGGCTCGGAGACGAGCAAAAGGCAGTAAGGCCCCTCGGGACAGCCCCGCGACGGGAACAGAGATTGATGTTCCGTTTTAGTTGGTAAATGATAAAACGAATTATTCAAGCAAAGATCCTCATTTAAAAATCACTTGGCTTATTAATGGAACAAGAGTCCTCGCAGGTCTCTCTCTTAAAAAGAAACTTCTTTTCTCTCTTTCATTTTTAATGATTGGAGCCAAACTCTCCCAGATTAAACAGGAGCCACTTTCTGCCTTTTCACAAGGGCTCTGCCATTGCCACGTTCCATTTAGAGGCTCTGGGAGCACTTTTTCTTATGCGATTCATGGTCTGAAGTTTAAAGAGAAGCGAATCCGCAGAGGGTAAACTGCCTAAAAAATTCGGCAAAGGCCATTAGCCCAGTTGCCAAAGGAAGGGCAAGGGGAGCTTTCTGTATTGGAAATGAGATGAGCAAAAAACTCAGAAGAATGACCCACAGTGGACCCCACACGTGTGGAGCCCCCCACATTCATCTCTCATGTGGAGCCCCCCGCATTCATCTCTCGTGTGGAGCCCCCCACATTCATCACTCGTGTGGAGACCACCGCATTCATCAGTAGGCCCAGTCACCGGCATCCTGCCTGCCTTGGGTTGGAGAGGACTCAGGCCTGCTGCTGTCACGGGCACACTTTCTGGGGCTCAGGAAAATGCTCTCTGCCTCTCCTTGGAAGAGTGCGGGAAGGCCCCACTGCCTCTAAGTCACTTTCCAAAGCTTTGAGGCCTGTGTCCTGCCCCCTGCTCTGGAGTCCAGCGGGACCAGCCATGGGGTGCGGGGCAGGCTCTGGGAGCACAGTGGGGAGATCCTGGGGGCAGGCGCGGACCAGGAAGACATGCCTGCAGCCCTAGTGCTCAGGCAGAAGTGAGTGGCAAGTGTGTGCAAAGCTGGTCAGTCCCCAGAGAATCCTCCTCCTCCTGCTCCAACCCCCAGAATTCCCAAGCAGCTTCCCTGGGATGCCCTCTCTGCTGGTGACAGCCCTGCCTCTGCTGCCCGGCCCCTGGGCCCCTGCCCACCCCTCATTCACGTGTGCCCTGTCCTTCTCAAGGGACCGCGGGGATGCTTGCAGCCAAACAGAACGTGGGGTGGACACAGAGGAGCCAGCTGAGACTCTCAAGATCTGCCTTCAAAATGCAGGCAAAAGGCCCTCCCTCTGCCAGCCCCTTTTGGGCACAAGACGGATGAGGGGACACTGCCCGCAGCAGTCAAGTCGTCGTTCTCCCAGGGGCAGTGACCGGGTTGGTTATATTGGCAAAAAGCCCCAGCACCATTTCTTTTTTTTTGAGACGGAGTCTCGCTCTGTCGCCCAGACTGGAGTGCAGTGGCCGGATCTCAGCTCACTGCAAGCTCCGCCTCCCGGGTTCACGCCATTCTCCTGCCTCAGCCTCCCGGGTAGCTGGGACTACAGGCGCCCGCCACCTCGCCCGGCTAGTTTTTTGTATTTTTTAGTAGAGACCGGGTTTCACCGTGTTAGCCAGGATGGTCTCCATCTCCTGACCTCGTGATCCACCCGTCTCGGCCTCCCAAAGTGCTGGGATTACAGGCTTGAGCCACCGCGCCCGGCCCCCCGCACCATTTCACGATCCTCAAGATGGCGATTATAAAAAAACAGACATTCACAAGTATTGGCAAGAATTGGGAGAAAGAGGACCCCTGCACACTGCTGGTGGGGGATTGGGAGAAAGAGGACCCCTGCACACTGCTGGTGGAGATGTGGAACCATGAGGCTTCTGTGGAAAACAGCTTGGAGTTAAACCTACAGTTTTACACAATTAAACCTAGAGTTACTGCCGAGTCCAGCAATTCAACTTCTCAGCAGACATACTAAGGAACAGGAAGCAGGACCCGGAGAGGTCTGCATCCCACGCTCCCAGCAGCACCGTTCACATCACCAAAATATGGCTGCAACCAATCCAGTGTCCACAGGCAGATAGGCGCAGAAGCAAAGTGCCACCTCTACACAGAATGGCAAACACTCAGACTCACAAAGGAAGGCAATTCCGACACACGCTTCAGAACATTATCATACTAAGTGAAATAAGCTGGTCACAAGAGGGCAATTATTATAAGGTTCCATTTATGTGAGCATAGTGCAGTCAAAATCACAGAAATGGACAGTGGAACAGCGGTTGCCAGGGCCTGGCGGGAGGGGAAGTGGGAAGTTGGTGTTTAATGGGGACAGAATTTTATTTTGGGAAAAAGAATTCCGTAGGAGGCTGGTGGTGATGTCCGCACAACAGTGCGAATACACTAACGCCGCAGAGCTCTGAGCTTCAAAGTGTTAAAACGAACGCTTACGTTAAGTGTAGTTTACCACAGTGGGAGAAAAGCTCCCAGCAATGGCAGGGGCGTTCCGGGAGTGCTGGGCGCTGCACACACACACTGCTGTGATGGGCACAGGAGGCCACAGCCAGATGCTTCCTGCAAAGGCTGCTCCAGCCCCCGAGGATCCCAGGTGGATGTCCTGCCCCGCAGCCTCTGGGCATTGTTGCTTTAAAGCTGCAGATCCACGGGTGTGGAGAACACTCAGCGGAAGTCAGGGTCACCAGTGTGGGGTGCTGTGAGGGGTGGCCGCCCCCTGCCTGAGCTGTCATGGCGTTAGGCACCTACCCGAGCTCCACGGGACTGTATCATCCTCCCTTTGTTTCACCATCCCTTCCGAGGACTCAGGAGGTGCCGCTTGTGTGTTTAGTGCATAAATGAGCCCGTCTTTGTCCACACACAGGAAGGAGGGGTATGCAGGGCCAAGAGGCTGCACCTGTCCGTGTTGCTGTGGGTGGCCCAGGCCCTGAGCTGCTTACAGAGCTTTACAGTTTGTGGAGCCCCTTTCATGAAATGTGTCACTCATTGAATCCTAAACAACCCACTGAGTTGGGTCAGGTAGATAACAGCACCTCCCTGTTAAGAGATGGAAAAACCGGGCTTTGGCCGGGTCTGAAACACTGACTTGCCACAGGTTTCACTTGCAGAGAGAAGCAGAACCGGCCTTGAAAATTCACTTGGGATTGGCGGTGGTGTTTTAAAATCTGAACTGGGATTTTCCACCAGAGCCTCCTGCTATTAAACAAGAGAAAGGCCTCATGTTTCTGAGAGCAATCAGACGCCTCTGTGTTTACAGAGCACAGTATGGACAGCTGGGAGGGAGGTGGCGCTCAGTGCACATTACCCGCAGGTTACATCACTGAGCACCAGCCCTGGACCCAGCTCTGTGCAGGGCCATCACATCGATGGGCTCATCGGTTCTCACCAGAACCCCAAGAGGCAGGTACTATTGTCACTTCCTTTCCCGGATGAAGAAACTGAGGTGCAGGAAGGTTGTACAACGCACCCTTGCTTCCAGAAACCATGCTTTTCACCACCGTGATAGATGGTCTCTGGGAAGATCTAGGCTGCCTTACATAGTTTGGAATTTGGTGATGGGTGGATGGGATGAATGGCTGGATAAATTGATGGACAGGTGGACAGATAGGTGGAAGGGTAGACAGATACATGGGTGAATGGATAGGATGAATGGGTGAATAAACTGATGGATAGATGGATGAATGGATGGGAGGATGGATGGTTGGATGCATGAGTGGGTGGGTGGATGGATGGATGCATAGATGAATAGATATATGGATAGATGAATGGATGAATGAATGAAGAGATGGATGGATGAATGGATGGTTGGATGCATGAGTGGATGGATGGGAGGATGCATGAGTGAATGGGTGGATGGATAGATGGATGGATGAATGAATGAATGAATGAATGAAGAGATGGATGGATGGATGAATGGATGGAGGAATGGAAGAGTAGATGGAGGATAGATGGGTAGATGGATGGGAGGATGGATGGGTGGGTATAGGGGTGTATGGAGGAATGAAGAGATGGATGGATGAATGGATGGAGGAATGGAAGAGTAGATGGAGGATAGATGGGTAGATGGATGGGAGGATGGATGGGTGGGTATAGGGGTGTATGGAGGGTAAGAAGATGTACAGAGAGATCACGGGACAATGCAAAACCGATGGGTAAATTGATGGATAGGTGGATGGGTGAGTGGATGGAGGAGTGGGTGGGAGGGTGGGAAGAGGAGGAGAGGAAGAGGAAGTGGGTGGTGCACAGGGGAGTACGGATATAGACAGGTCACTGGGTGAGTAGATGGATGAATGGGTGATGGGTAAAAGGATGAATGAGTGAGTGGCTGGTTGGTAGCTTGTTAGGTAAATGGGTTAAATGAGAGGAGAGGAAGGGTGGGTATGTGGGGGGATGGAAAGAGAGGTGGGGAGATGGATGGATGTGAGCAGACACATGGGCGAGTGGGTGGAGGGTAGAGTGGGGGCTGCCTTTACAAAAGAGAGACCTCCCAGCCTGGGAGAGGCAAGCCTGGCTGGCATGCCTCCAGGGGCCCTTCAGCCTCCCTGATGTGAGGGTCATTTCCCAGAGGCCTGGTGTTAATGATGCTTCCATCCTTTAATGGGGTGAGGGTCACGCTTATCCTGGCACCGCTAGGTGGAGAGTTGGAAGGATCAGCGACATTGTTTTGCTGAAAAGCACAGGGTCGATTGTTGGTGGTGATGCAGGGGGAATTGTGAAGGGCACGGCTCAGGAACCACACTCCAGACAGGCAGGGCAAGGCCTCCAGTTGAATTTCTATTTCCAAGCAAACAAGCCCCATCCCAACACGCTCCTTCACAGCCTGCACTGAACGCATGTGCCCTGTGCTTCGCTCTCTGCCCCAGGAGCGTTTCTTCTGAAGGATGCACCAGTGGAGACTCCAAACTCAAGCATGCAAACTCAGAGCCTGCCCCGGTGGGCTGTGCACACCACAGAAACCTACGTGTGTGCGTGCCAGCACATCCCGGATGATCTGATGTGTCAGCAGAGCCTGACAGCCACCTGTGCAGCCTTCACAACACACTGGATGGTGCTCCACTGACAGATGGAAATAACTTGTGTGGCTCCAGCCACACCTGGCTCCTTACGGCAGCGGCTGGGTGGGGAGGCGCCGTCTCGTGGTCCGCAGTTGCAAAGGAGGACACGCCTCCCGAGGGCTCCTTCCCTTACTACCGGCCGGGAGGACACATGCCACCCCCACTGCTGTCCACACCTTCAGCCACTTCATAGTAGAGCAAAAACTGCTGCGGCAGACAATGGCAGAAGTCAGCCAAGAGGGTGCTCCTCAGGGGTGTTTCACGGAGTCTGAGTCAGAATTTCAGGGGTGCACCTGAGAATGCAGAGTCCTGGTCCTCACTTTTTTTTTTTTTCTTTTTTTAGAGACAGAGTTTCGCTCTGTCACCCGGGCTGGAGAGCAGTGGCGCGATCTCGGCTCACTGCAACTTCTGTCCCTGAGGTTAAGGCAATGCTCCTGCTTTAGCCTCCCGAGTAGCTGGGATTACAGGCACACGCCATCACGCCCAGCTAATTTTCTTTTTTCAGACGGAGATTCGCTCTGTCACCCGGGCTGGAGAGCAGTGGCGCGATCTCGGCTCACTGCAACTTCTGCCCCCGAGGTTAACACAATGCTCCTGCTTTAGCCTCCCGAGTAGCTGGGATTACAGGCACACGCCATCACGCCCAGCTAATTTTTGTATTTTTAGTAGAGAAGGGGTTTCGCCATGTTGGCCAGGCTGGTTTCCAGCCCCTGACCTCAGGTGATCCACCTGCCTCGGCCTCCCAAAATGCTGGGATTACAGATGTGGACCACTGTGCCCGGCCATGGCCCAACTATTAAAAAAGCAACCAGGCCCCACTGAACCTGAAGTCCTGGCTCCGGTCCATGGTTTTCTTCCAAACAGGACAGCGTCCCGTCCCTAGTACTATGGTGACGTGCAAAGTGAACACAGACACAAACGCCCAGCAGCCATCACAGGGGGAGAGCCGGGGGCCTGCAGGAGAGCCAGGCTGTCTTATGCTTCCCCTGTGCATCCCTAGTCCCACCTTGAACACCTCGGACAGAGCGGTGCTCAGTAGGCAGAACTGCGGACCACTGGGAACTTCCGGATTCTCCTCTGTTCTCACACGTTAGAGCCCGTCTCATTCCTCGGTCAATGTCACCTCCTCAGAGAGGCCCTCCAGGCTTTCCTGGGGCACACCCACCTCCCGTCCCTGCTCACTTCCTTCTTACCCTGCGTCTTCCTTGTCAGTAACTATGGGTTTCACCTGTCTACCTTCCCACAGGCACAGAAACGTAGCAAGGGCCCTGTTCATGCTCTACTCCTAGTCCCAGCACCTGGAGGGCTCTGAAAGGGTTTGGTGAATGAGTAACTGAACCCTGTTTTCCATCTGTTTCTACCCAGTCAGTCATTTCTGTTTCAAATGGGCATCGGGGAGGATCTGAACCTGACCAAGAATTACAATCCATAAGTTGGTTCTTCCCAACACTAACTTTGGGATCCTGGAAAATCTTGGACTCTGGGAGAATTTTAAATCATAATATAAGCTAATTTCCAACCAACCATGACTCCTTCCACAGGAAGAGGAAGGCGCTGAAGCCCCATGCAAGAGCAATGCAAAACGGGGAGCCTGGATCCCACAGCCAGGGGTCTGCAGGCACGGCCGTGCCCTTTCCAGTAGATGTGAGCCCCGAACCAAGGCCCTGCCTGACCTGCCTGGCTAAGCGTTCCATGCTGAGCTAAACCACAAGCCCTGGCCACGCAGGTTTCCACTGTGCAGAGTCCTGGGGCTCTCCAACACTTCGCCCTTCGCTGCTGACTGTAGTCAACAGCGTCCTGGGGCCCTGGTAGCTGGTGTGAGCGGGCACCCAGGCAGACTCTCCAAGCCCAAGTCCTACCCCCAGGTGTACCGGGTACGGCCATGAGGTCACAGTACAGAAGTGTTAGGAGGATGCAACACACACTGCACACACACTGAGGCATAACTGGCGGCTCGCAGGCGCCTGGCTGGGCTGTCGGGGGATGGTGGCTGAGGTCCAAGAGGGACTGGGGTGGATTTGCCTCCCAGCACTGCTCTGCATCCTGTGTTCATGGCTGTAAGCGGCGGCACCTTCTGGGGCTGATGCTGCCTCTGCCAGTCTCCCTGGGCATCAGGGAGCAACGTGAGAGGTCTCGCACCACCTCGGAGCCCAGGCAGAGGTGGAAAGCTGGGACAAGGCAGTCATCTGTCCTCTGAGCCTCAGGTCATGTCTCCCTGACTCCTTGTGCTGAGTCACAAGGGACCCCCTAACCCTCACCCGCTGCCTCCTGTTCAGCTGGTCCCATTTGCAGAGGCCAGAAGACCGTCTAAGGGAGGGGCCGCATCAGGCTCAGGCTCCAGGCTGCAGGGAGGATGGAACCTGGACACACCAGGCACCAGGCACCTTCCCATGGGGGCAGAGAGCCACGCGGACAGTTTTCGGCAGGGACATGGCAGCCTAGCTTGTCTGGGGCTCCTGGATTCTTCTTCATGGCTCTGGCCACCTCTGTTGAGGCCGGAAAAACCGTGGCTGCCTTAAGTGATCATTATTAACAGGTTTCCCTGTAATTGGAAGATAAACCTTCCAAGTTCGCCGCTGTCTCAAATTCATCTTTAACTTAAAAAGAAATATCAATAATTAAAGCCAACCACATGTGCCAGGGCGACAAGTGTGGAGGACAGATAACAGCCCACCATTCCTTTGATTGCAGCTCATTTTTGCCTTGGGGAATTTTAATCCCTAGACCTTTGGAGTCCAAGCTCTTAATTATTTTTTTTTATTTCATTTCTGGCATCAGTGAGCTGTCAGAACATCCGTCTCCAGCTCTCCCTGCCGGCTGCTCCCAGGGGCTCTGGCCAGAGTCAAAGCCTTTGGCCAGAGACTTCCTGGGGGGCTCGGGCTGGGGGGCTGGGCTGGGTGCACAGAGCCACAGGGGGCTCCCTGGCCTGCACCGCCTGGCCTTCCAGTGGCCATTTCTGACTTGCTTCACAAGACAAGCACGCGCCTCCTCCCGGCCCCTCTCTGCTCTCCACTGCTCCCCTCTTCTGCTCTTCCTGAAGAAGGCTGTGCAAGGCGGCGGCTGCTTTGGGGACTGCAGCTGAACCTGCACAGCCAAGCTCCGGCCTGCCTGTGCAGATCAGAGGCGGCTCCCGCAGAGAGAGCCTGGGAAGCTTGCAAGATGCCTTGGCTGAGAGGTACTCGCCGGCACACACTCATTAAGCATTGATCAAGCCCCCACTGTATGCCGCGCACGGCCAGGGATGGTGATGAGAGATGAAAGTGAAAGACACCATCCTACCCTAAAGGAATGTGCCAGCCAGGAAGGAGAGGGCCCCATCATCCATTCCTCATGTCCCCACACACTTATCGGTGCTCATGATGTGGCTGGTGTCCAGAGAGGACCTGGCATACAGAGGCAGGGCTGGGGGGCGGGCTCTGTCTTCTTGGCTGCAAGCCTCTGTGTGACATCCCAAGACAGTGGGCGTGAGTCTAGCCTGGCAGCTGCACTCCACAGACCCGCTGGGCGGGGTGCACCCGGGCCATCCCCCACAGGACCCGGAGAAACTCTGGACGCCGGCCTGTGGAGCTGGAGGCCCTGCTGCCTGGTGGACGGCATTCTCCTATAGCAGCAAGGGCACCTGGGATCCTGGCAGCAGGAGCTCCGCCTCCTGCTCTCTGCCTTTAATGAATGTGAAGAAAATATGAGTTTGTAAAGCGAGGCTTACAAGGGCAAGCAGATGAATGAATGAATGAATGAACGAATGAGCTGGCAAACCCAAAGTGCAGTGGGGAGGCCAGCTGCAGACAGGCGATGCCTGAAGTGGCTTTGACAGCAGTGGGGAAGCCAGCTGCAGACAGGCGATCCCTGAAGTGGCTTTGACAGCAGTGGGGAAGCCAGCTGCAGACAGGCGATCCCTGAGGAAGTCGCTTTGACAGCAGTGGGGAAGCCAGCTGCAGACAGGCGATCCCTGAGGAAGTCGCTTTGACAGCAGTGGGGAAGCCAGCTGCAGACAGGCGATCCCTGAGGAAGTCGCTTTGACAGAGCAGTGACCAGCAGAGCGCAGGGGTGGGGGTGCCCGGTTCCATGTGCAGAGGGGTGGGGGCGGCAGTGAGGAAAACTGTGGCATGGCAGACAGGCACCATCTCTACAAGAGCTCAGCCCCTGTGAGTGTTTTCAGGCTGATGCAGCAGCCGGGGGTCCCGGGAGGAGGAAACCACACATGTGAATGAGACACAAATAGCTCAGGAAGTCGCAGGCTCTGGGGCCTGGGTCTGCAGGAGGAGGAGGTCCGCGGCGATGCCAGAAGAAACCCGGCCTCCCCAGGGCTGCGTCCACGCATCCCCACACAGGAGAATGGCTGGGCCACGGATGTGAGGTGGAAACTCCTGGTTGGGCATGTTGGCTTTGTGCTGTGTGAGGAGGTGGGGTACAGACCCCTGAAAGGCCACGGGGAAGGCCAGGGGGCCCAGGCGGGGGCCAGCCTGCAGGGAAGTGAAGGATGAGAACAAGTCCTGCGCCTCACTGGGGACACCGACCCAAAAGGGGAAAGGATGAAAGGCTAGAAATGGCTGCCTCTCACAGAACCGCCCTAGCGGGCAGGAACTACCTTCCTCCACATCAAAGGGGTCTTGCACCAGGCCGGCTGTCTGGACACCCCTGCATGACAGCAAGTGCCTGGGCCTCAAATCAAGTCAGGGGGGCTCTGCTGTCCCAACCAGGGGGCCTCAACTCTACCAGGCACACCAGGGACCTTCCTGGGGTGCCCTCTCTGCCCGTCTGCTTCCCCACTTATAAAAACAGAGAGCAGTCACGGTCGACACAAAGAGCTCTCCACGGGGGCACATCTGCTCTGCAGGGGACACTTGGGGATGTCTGGTGACCTTTTTGATCGTCACATTAGGGGCAGAGTGCTCTTGGCATCCCTGGGGGTGGAGGAGGGGAGGCTGCGGAACACCCCACAGAGCACCGAGGTCCCCACCCCAGACTATGAGCAGAGACTGTCTCGAGCATTCACAGTGCGAAGGGGGAGACCTGAGTGGTCCCTGCTGTCCCATGGGCCTGAAGCCGGCAGGCGGACTGGCACCTCAGTACCACCAACACCCTGGGAAGTGCTAGGCGGAGACCTGGCACAGTCAGGTTTCCAGCACAGATGGCTCCCCGGTTTGCTCAACTTGATTGAGCCACTGGCCTGATCCCCAGAGGACACACCCCTGGCACGGGTCCTCCGACCTGTGTCCAGACAGAATGCATCACGCGTGTGCCCCTCTCATGCTGCCGCTGAAGCCGCTGAGCTGATAGGCCTTTCTCAGCACCCACCCACCCTCCTCCAAAACACGCTTCTTCTGACTCTTTCCCCTTAAAGCTTGTCTGGTTCAGCAATCGGAGCTGAGGCTCTTCTCATTACCCTGTGAGCCAGGGTAGGGTCCACCCTCCTACAGGATCCGGAAGAGGATTCTGAAGCCCTGATTTTCAGTGGCTCCCAAAGAACCAGGAGGCAAGGTCAGAAAACAAACATGTTTGCTAGAGTTGCTCATTCTCTAGCGTGAATTCAGTGTTTCTGACCCTTCAAGTGCAATTTAAAAAATTCAGGAGGCTCTAGGTTACAATGTCTGCCTTCCTATCATTCTAAAATCTGTAGGCGGGGGCGAAAAGTTACACATTCCTTCCTGTTCACTCCACAAGAGCAACCAAGCTGTCTACGGCTGCAGGACCACCTGCTGCTGGGCTGGTGCAGGAGCAGACCTGCTGCTCACGTTAGCTAAGCCTGGGCACGGAAAAAGGCCTGACCCAGCAGAATGGACTGGCAAGGCCAGGCGCCGGCCAACTCACGGAGGAGCTTCTGTCCTGTCCCTGTTGTAAAGCAGCAAACCCATCCATCCTCTCTAACCCCTTCTGTGCCGCCCCCGCCCCCCACAACGTACTGACTTCGGGAACACGGGTGTGCTTCTCATTCCGCTTCTGAAAGTCACGTGCACACACACACACACACACACACACATTCTCGGCTCATGAGCCCAAAGTAATGCCCCTACATCAAGGCCAGACAGAAAACACAGATGAGAGTGCAGTGAGACCAGTGAAACCGGCCTCTGTAGTTCCAGGTGGTCTTCGGAGGGTGCAGAGGTCATCTCCAGCCGATTCCCTCTGCTCTGACGCCCCATTTAAAACTGACTCCCACCCCCTGGCCCGCTGCACTGTTCCCTGACCCAGTCGGCAGTCCACTCCTGGTTACCAGCTCTCCAGCTGCCACCTCTAGAACGTCCACTTCCCAACGCAGCGGCTTGGCCTCTTCTGTTCCCTGCTACAACCCCTGGACCCGAGACTCTGCCAGACGCACGGTAAGTGCTCAAATATTGCAGGGGCCGAGTGCGCCTCGCTGTGCAGTGAATGGCCCACGCCAGCCCAGCACTCAGCAGGGGTGCTAATGCGGGTGCCGCACTTGCTGACTGGCCAGGTCCTGTTGGATCCTCACAGCAACCCTACGAGGTGGGAAGAGAGGTCAAGGTCACATGATGTGCGACTGGAAAACTCGGGCCAAGTGATAGCTCAGCCATAGACCCTGGTAGGTCACAGTCTCCTTGAGCCTTGGCATCCTTATCGGGTAAGTGCAGGTGATGTGGTATAACTGCCCTCTGCTGAAGGTGAACACGGGGCTCAGAAGATGAACCCATGATGGAAACTCGTGGGTCTGTTATAATATTAATTTTGTGAAGTGTGGAGGCTGAGAGCATCTGAACAGTGTCTGCTCATACAACCAAGTCTAAAAACAATCCTGAAAAACAAAATTTAAAAACCCTGTTTTTTCCTCTTTAAAATCATGTTGTTTTCACTGCTTTGAGATTTGTTTTCGTTGATCTGCTGATATTTGGTTCTCATGATAAGCAGATGATCATTATTCCCGACCCGAATATAGCCCTGTGTTTGTCATGCTTCAGACTCCCACATGCGCTTTTTGGAACAAACTATCACACAGACTGCTCAAAACTGTGGACGCCTCACATCCAAATCCATAATAAAGATGCCAAGTTGGTTCAGCAAATGTCAGAGATTTCTGATGTCATGGAGAAGGAAAAAAACTCCTTAAATATTTGAATGTTGAATGAATATACTAATTAAATACAGGGAGAAACAAACTTGTTCAAAACGCCTCTCCCTCCCTGCTGTCGAGTGAGCAGACTAGGATCATACCTGGGTCCAGGTGCCCCTGGAGACCTCACAGACGCTCCAGGCACAGCCCGGGAGAGACGCTTCCCTCTCGTCCTGCCCTGGTGAGTTTTGTGGGGATTCTTACACATCCTATTAGACACTTTAGCCTCAAAGGGTGACACGAGAAGCCCAGGAATCTCCCCAGCCCCGTGACTCGAAACAAAAGCCCCCCTTGCTCAACTTGGGTTCTGGGCCTTACAATGTGTCTGTGATTATAATTAACTGGGCTCAGCTCACCTGCCAGTTACTCTGTGGCCCCGGCCAACTGCTCCACCTGTTTCCTGGCCTCCTGTGCTGCAGGTTCTGCAGATGGTGTTGCTGGGATCAAGGGGCGTCTAGCAGGTTGTGAGGGGGCTCTGCGAGCGGGTCTGCAGTATCCCCCATGCCAGCGTCAGCTCCCTAGAACTCAGACTTACCCGAATCTTCTTCCTTCTGCAAACACGTCCTGCAGCTCTTTGTAAACCTGGCTCTGTTTTCTCCTTACCAGAGAATTCACCACTGCTTTCCCTGGGCCGCTGGGCCATTTCTTCTGAAACCTTCTTGCGCCTCAAAGTTGACTTTGGCTTTTCCTCTCTTTGCCACTGTCATCGAGCTGAGCATCTCGGTTCCCTCCCCGGGTTTGGCCACTGAGACTCGGCTTGCTGGCTGCCTGAGCTTGGATGCCATTTGGCGGAGACACAGCCCTTCAGACATCCTCACTCCTGTCTGGATCACCTTCTGGGGGAGCTAGGAAAGGCAGACAGCCAGGTTCCTTGCTGTGAGCTAAGCCTCTCTCCCAGGGGGCATCTGTGATTCCAGAGAGGAATTCGGTGACCAGGAAGCCCTGACTCCATGTCTGTACGATGCTGGGATTTGGTGATTGGATGCCTTGGGTCCAACAGTCATTGCTATGGCTTTCAGGATGATTATTGGGAAAGAACAGTAAATTGTGAGACTTATTTAGAACTCTCTCAGTAAGCCACTTAGAAACTGTTAGTATCTTCCCAATTCCTGAGAGAAGGTCCCCAGATGGGCATAGCTTAGCACGACGGCTTTGGGGACATTGACTGGTGCTTAGGTCATGGAGTTTTATCCTTCTAGCAGCCTTCTGAACTATGAACCATGCTCACTTCACTTCACGGATGAGGAAATGCAGCTCCAGAGAGAATAGGATGCTTGTCCAAAGACGCAGAGTGAGGAAACGTTGGAGCCAGATTTGAACACCAGCATCTGATGGTGGGTCCACTGTTCCTCACTCTAGGAACTGTGTCTTCCCTGTGCAGATTCTGGGTAAATTTTATTTTCTGATTGCAAAAATACTTTGCGTTTAGTGATGCACTAAAACCAGCCTTTTCCGTGGATGGCTGGTCCCCAGGGCTGCGTGGTGACATGTCAGAACCTCCCCCAAAATCAGCTGTGATGCACTTTCCACAAATGATGCTCATGTACAGGAAAGACAACACAGCCACTGGGTCTAGCTCCCGATGACCCTGTGGGCTCCTTTATACGGTTTAATTACACTTTTTTAGGCATTCAATTTGCTCTTGAAATTGTTTTCATTGTAATGGTATTTCTGAAAGCGTCAACGGAAGGTGTAATTTACATAAAGAAGACAATGTGAAATTAGCACCTTCAGTCACTGTTCTAAATGGGAGTTGAAAGGGGGCTTCGTAGTGGGGTGGGGAAAGGTAACAGACAGGAAGCCGTCACCATGCTCCCCCAGGAAGGCAGCCACGGAAACCAGCAGCTGTCTGCTGATGACAGAGGTCCCAGACGCTCAAGGAAAAAGCAGGTGCCGCAGTGTGGTGAGTGGGGTGTGGCGTGGCAGGCGGGGTGAGCCAGTGGCTGTCATAGGCAGGGTCGAGATTTGAACCCAGGCCCTTCTACTCCCACCTCCACATCCTCATCTGGAAACTCCACTTCTCTGCATCCATCTTCAACCCACATGTCTATGTCATTATTTTAAACGAACCTCTGCCTCACTGGGCTCCGTGGCTCACGCCTGTAATCCCAGCACTTTGGGAGGCTGAGGTGGGCAGGTCACGAGGTCAGGAGATCAAGACCATCCTGGCTAACACAGTGAAACCCTGTCTCTACTCAAAATACAAAAAATTAGCCAGGTGTGGTGGCGGGCGTCTGTAGTCCCAGCTACTCGGGAGGCTGAGGCAGGAGAATGGCGTGAACCCGGGAGGCGGAGCTTGCAGTGAGCCGAGATCGCACCACTGCACTCCAGCCTGGGCGACAGAGTGAGACTCCGTCTCAAAAAACAATAAAATAAAATAAAATAAAATAAAATAAAATAAAATAAAATAAAATAAAATAAAATAAAATAAAATAAAATAAAATAAAATAAATAAACCTCTGCCTCTAAGGCACCCTCCCGTTTGTCTCCCTGACTGTCTTAAATGACTGATTGTGGCCTATGTTGGTACCAGGCTTATCCCACTGTCCCAAGCAGCTTCCAAGTGAGGGCTCCAGGCCTCCTGGGCCCCTTGTGAGCACCCGTGACTGCGAGGCTCTTAAACTCTGCAGCCACCTCCCCTGATTCGGATCCCTTCTAACTCAAATGCAGGGATTCTTAGCTGGGGGCGATTCTGCCCCAAGGGGACAGGGCAATGTTTGGAGATGGTCTTGCCTATCACAACTGGGCAGGGTGGGTACCACTGGCATCTACTGGGCAAAGGCCACGGATGCAGGTGAGTACCCCACAATGCACAGGGCAGGCCCTACAGAGAGTTACCCCATCCCAAGTGCTGAGGTCAGGAAACCGCACTCCAGTGGCGTGCTGTCCCCATCACTGATGTTTTCTGTTTGCAGAGTTTCAGCTGAGTCTTCCGTAGCAAGGGCCCAGGCCATGTGCTGGGGCAGCTTTAGGTCCCTCTGTCTCCCTGTCAGTCTCTTTGGCACAGGCCACAAGTGTCTGGTCTTCGGATACTGCAGCCAAGCTCCATCATGTCCCGACATCAGCTTCTCAAACACCAGCCATCCAAGAAATGTCTCATTTCTTGCTCCCAGGGTGTGCCTGATAGACTGACACCTCTCAACTTTCAGCAAACTACTTGCCCCAGGGAGTGCATAGCAGGAGCTCTCCCTTTCTGAGGAAGGAGGTGGTTCCCATGCACAAAACCCAGTGGCCACCTAGGTCCTTTCCATAAGCATATTATTCCATAAACACACAGGTGGGGAGGAGGTGGTGGCAACTTAAATGCAGCCACCAGGAGCAGTCTGCATTTCATAATTACAGCCATGGAGCATCGTGACCCAGTTTCTCCTTTTGTGGCATGTACTGCTGCTGGATGACATCCCTGGCATTCAGTGAGCAGCCAACCCTTGAGTATTGATCCTAATAGGAGGCCTGCCGTGATAGGGCAAAAGATGCAACTGTGAGGCGGTCAGCACAGATTAACAACCGGCTGCTGGGACCTGCAGAGCACGCTTCCTGCATAGATGGGAACACAGAGCTTTGACAGGAGCCCATTTTAATAATTATAGTTTATGCACTTCATCTGTTTTTATTTTTAAATGAAACACCTATGTATATTAGTGATCTTCAGAGAGAAGCACACACACTTCATTCCAAAGAGGGTTTTCATCTGTGGCAAATTAAGTAAAATATAAAATTAACAAATGTAAATAGTATCAACAATCTGAATTAAATATTAAAGCCATCTTATGTCTCAATGACTATAT
Organism: Colobus angolensis palliatus; assembly: GCF_000951035.1. Lineage (NCBI taxonomy): Eukaryota > Metazoa > Chordata > Mammalia > Primates > Cercopithecidae > Colobus > Colobus angolensis. The sequence continues at coordinate 3,002,956 of NW_012114444.1, forward strand.
TTTACTTCCAAAAAAGACCCTGAACTATAAACCAGCCTTGCTAGCGCAATGCCCAGCTGTTGGGTGCTTTGCTCTGGAATAATATTTCCCTCTGCAGCTGATGCTCCTGTGCGCTGTATTTCTGCCAATTCGTACGAGCCAGCGATGTTCTCCCGGAGAAGGACGGTGATGAAAGCCCTGCCTGACAGATGCAGGCAGCAACAACTTTGTTACTCTGATTGACTGCATGGTATTTTAGGCAAATTAACCTGTCCAAAAAATTCTTTATTACCATGCTCATGCACAGATGGAAATATGAACTTGACAATTCTGGGTTCTCGCTTTACAATTAACTGAAATGTTTCAATAGACTAATGAACTTTCATCCGAGGCATGTTCGCTGTCAGCAGAGGAGACAGGCTGTTGTTGGAGAAAGAGTTACAGAATGTCAAACAGATCTTGACAACACGTTCTAGGAAGCCGGGCAGTACAGAAGCAACTAACCAGCACAGTCAGCCAGCCCTGACCTGGAACCGTGGTCCATTGGAGACTTTCTTGCTTACATGCACACTCCGCCTGACGGTCAGGTTTCTACAGAAATCTCAGTTCACAATGCTCACCTTTGACTAAAGAAATACTGACGGCGCCATCTTAAGATACGTTTCACTAGAACAAATATTAACAGTGTGGTTGGAAAACAGAAACAGATGCCAACGCTTCTTCGAACACAGAGAAATCTCCACAAACCTGCAGACATGATTGAGAGCAAACAGCCTGGCTTGGGATGAACCAGAGACCCAGCGAAGCTGAACCTTCCTGTGTGGAAGCAGCGCCTCTCAGTCCAGGGGCACTCACCGGCGGGGCTGGGAAAATGGGCTTGACATTCCTGTTTGATAACCGGGATGGCATGGCCAGGGAGAACGTGTCCATTTTCTATCTGATTCTTATTATAACATACAAGACCAGCCTCTGCAAACAGGTAAACAAACACAAACAAACAAACACTGCTCTCCCGGGAGCCTAAAGGGAAAGATGTTAGTTTTAATTAAATGAACTAAAATAATTTAAATATCTTTGTTAATAAATTATGGAGCATGTTGTTAAGTAGCAATTTTCACCACTATTCTTCCTCCTATAGCAAAATTTGTCTCTCTCTCTATCCACCTCTTTATTTCTCTGGGTGTCTCAGCCTATCTATCATGTATCTGTCTGTCTGTCTGTCTATCTATCTATCTATCTATCTATCTATCTATCTATCTATCTATCTATCTATCTATCTATCCATCCATCCATTATCTATCTATCTATCTATCTATCAATCATCATCCATCCATCATCTATTGATCATCCATCCATCATCAATCTATCATCCATTATCTATCTATCTATCTATCCATTTGTCTACCTACCTACCTACCTACCATCTATCCCATCCATCAACCATCTCTCTACCCACCCATCCATCATCTATCTATCTACCTATCTGTCTGTCTGCCTGCCTGCCTGCCTACCAGCCTGCCTGTCCATCCGTCCATCCGTCCATCCATCCATCCAACTATCTTTCCCAGCACACCCTTTCTTTCCTGACCCCTCTGGGCCCTTCATGTCTGCACTGACTCAGGCACCAGGAAGCCAGGGAGGACAGACTTTGGGAGCAGCTGTGATCCCTGCCTGGCTCCCCGTGAATACTGGGACCATTACCAGCTGTAGTTCTCCTTTCTACTGATGTCCCAGAAGAAGCAGAACAAACATCACAGAGGCCCTGGTGCAGCTGTGCTCTGCTTGGGTGTGCCTGGCCCTGATGCTCGGCTGTCAGGCCCCAGTGCTGCCATCATCAGAGGCCCTGCAGCAGCCTCCCCACCTGTGCAAACTCTGATGAGTGAGTGCCAGCCCCTCTTCCCTGGGGTGTAGGTTCCTGAGTGCCCTCCCACCCGGGCATCTGCAACTTCTTTGTGTGGAAAACTCAGCCTCATCCAACAGTGCTCACGAGGATACAGATCACAACAGCTTGACACGGTCACTGCCCCAAATTGAATGCTGGATGCTGTGCCCTCTGAGAATGGAGACCAGGAGAGCCTCACACAGCCCAACCAGACTCGAGCAGACACCGCTCTGTGCCGGAAACCAGAGCCCTCATTCTGCTTCGGTGTGAGGTGTGGCCCGGGACCAGCAGTGGATGGTTCACATCTACTGAAGCTCTCACTCTGTGCCAAACCCAGAGAGTTCTAATCATCATTTTGCTTTTAGGTATAGTTTAGGGAATGAAAAAAAATTATTTGTATTTTAAAAAATAGATACTAGGGGCTGCCCACAAGTTCCAGAAATCATTTGATTGATAGTTATCCTCCTGCTAACTCCAGAAGACCACATCACAAAGCAGGAAGCACAGAGGCCAAGGAGTGGGGGGCACACGGAGGTGGAAGAGAGGCGGGAGGAAAAGGCAGCAGGGCTGGGGCTAGTTTCGTCCAGTGGGTGTCCGGTCAGGGTGACCGAATGCAGCAGGCATTCCCCGATCTGCTCCTCAATAGCAAAGCACCACCTGTATCCGCGGGATGGCAATGTCTGAGACCCGCCAAGCACTTAGCAGGGCCAGGTGTGCAGCTGCAGCCAGACCAGGCCTGTTTCTTTATTCACTATCACTGGGCAAGGGCACGCCAAAACTTGCTGCTCTGGATAGGAAGAGGGCAGTGAACTGGGGTCTCTGCTGCCGACTTCAGATCTCCTGTTGCTGAGGTATCTGTGGGAGGCACATCCCGGGCCCCGGGTGCAGTGTTGTAAGCCAGCCTGCACACTCTTCTTGGCTCCAATTTCAGAGTCACAGAAAGAACAGAAGGCTGGAAAGTCACCCTGTTGGCCCCTGGTCTCTACCCCTGTCTGAATTCACCACTTGCCATAGTAACCTCAGTCCTCAGGAAATAAAGGGCAACACATCTGCATTGCTCACACGAGTGAATTCTCAATTCACCAAAACAATAGGGGCCTCCATAGGGATGCTCTGAATCTCAGAGGACCAGCGACACAGCGAACTCTGAGATCCATCTGCCCAGCACCGCTGAACCCCTGCTCCATAACCAGGACCCTGCTGGGTGCTGGATGCACCTCCAGTCATTGATTTGGGGGACTGGACACTGGGCTCCGAGGGCTGAGCACACAGGCTGGGGTCCCACTCTCAGGCAGCAACACCAACATGGAAGGGCCCGCTCCTGCCCCCTGGGCATCTCCGCGTCACCAACAAACCAGTCCCATGAGGCCCATTTGCTTCTTTTGCTTGTCCTTTGTTGATTCACTCAGAGAAAGAAAAATAAAATCCCCTCAACCAGCAGAATGGACCCCGTCTCAGCCGAGGGGACCCCAGAGAAACCTGAAAAACAAGGCTCCCAGCCAGGGTGGGACGGGAGGCCAGACAACCCCTCAGTGAACCCCCTTCTTATGACCATTTTCCAGGATGCTTTCCTGAGGAGGAGGCGGAAACCAGCTCCGGAAAACAAGGACTGGGCCACCCATTTGTTTGTTGCCTTCAGCCACCCAGCTGAGGCCAGCACCGGCCTTGTATGAGTCTGTTGTCACGGCTGCTGATAAAGGCATGCCCGAGACAGGGTAATTTACAAAGAAAAAGAGGTTTAATGGAGTCCCAGTTCCACATGGCCGGGGAGGCCTCAGAATCATGGCAGAAGGCGAAAGGCACGTCTTACACGGTGGCGGGCAAGAGAATGAGAGCCAAGCAAAAGGAGAAACTGCTTCCAAAACCGTCAGATCTCGCGAGACTTACTCACTACCATGAGAACAGCACGGGAGAAACCTCCCCCGTCATTCAAGTAGCTCCCACCGGGTCCTTCCCACAACATGTGGGGGTTATGGGAACTACAATTCAGGATGGGATTTGGGTGGGGACACAGCCAAACCCTACCAGGCCTCTCCTCTCTCTTTGCAGTTTTGGGGTGATGGTGCACCTGTTTCACAGGCATCCCTTTCTAAACCCTGAGCACTCTCCCTGGACCGGTTCCGGCTGATTCTTGGAGGATGGTGCCAAGGGTGTTCATGCCCCCTGCTTCACCTTCTCACGTTAGAGGCTGAAAACTTCATCCATCGACCATGCTGTCACCCCCAGTTTTTGAACCTGTGACCCACGAAGGGGCACGAAGTTCAGGTGTACCTGTGCATTTTCCCCTTTTGCAAGTATTTATGCTCCTCCTATGACTTCTTGAAAATGGGGAATGGGGGGACGTTCTCAGCCTGTGCTGGGGGCTTCACTCCCCGGCCTGCGGGATGGCTGTCTGCAGCTGCAATGCTTTGTGAGAAATAGAGCTCTCCTCTCCAAACGTAGGGACCTAGGGAGTCTTCAGTTGACAACTCATGCCTTAACTGCCCACTGAGCACTGCCCCCCGTCAGGCCCCAGGTGCTGGGGACACATCTGCAGATAGAGCGGAGTCCCTGCCCTCCTGGGACTTAGCTTCTCACAGGAAAGACAGGCAGATATGACACAGCGTGGCAAGTATGGGTTCAGACAGGCTGCATGTTCTGAAAAAACAAAGCAGGCAGCAGCACAGAGGGCGGTGGTGGGTGCAGGTGGAAGCCAAGGCCGACGAACCTCCGCAGGATGACTCTTGAGAAATGGACCAAGTGCCAGTTCTTCCAAGTCACTTGTGGGTGGTTTTCCATCCCACAGTGACAGGGGCAGGCTCAGATGCACATTTCAGGAGCTACTTGTTCCTCTGTTTCCCACTGAGACACCTTCGCGCCGCACCCAGTCCACTCACCCCCTCCACGCAGCAGCCCCCCACGGACCCACTGCCCGAGGACATAGGAAGAACCCCTGGATGTGCAGTGACCGGGTCCAAGGCCAGGGCAGCGGTGCATTTTCTGGCCCGCACCCTGCAGAGTGGGAAGGTCGGCCCTGAAATCAAGAACATTCAGAGAGAAACGTAAGGACCCACCTGCCTATGACCATTTTTGGGGTCCAGGAAGAGCAAGAATGGAGAGAGACCCTTGTGGTGGCCATGATGATAGCACGCTTTGCTGACAGAAACCTTCGGGGAGGCTGAGCTACGCTTTACCCTAAGTAAGGCCTAGCCCTGCCCTCTCCATCAATGCCCAGATGCCACCAGTAAGCTCTGACCCTCCCTGGAGCAGGAGAGAGTTCTATTATTTACCCCACTCACCCGCCTGGCATCGTCTCTTACTATGGAGGAAAAAGGGCCTCCCCCAACTCCTGCAGGGTGGGCTGCTGTTTCCTGTGGCAGAAAGAAGGTGCTATGGACTCTGTCCTCCTCTGTGGGAAATGCAGGAGTGGGAGTCTCCAGAATCCTCCAGAGACTGACATCCCCCAAAGACTGACATCCCCCAAAGTGCTGCAGGAAGGGCTTCAGATATGAGAACCCCAACGGGCACCTCCGCCCGCCCCACACAGAGGCCGGCTGATTCCCCGAGGGAAGGTGGTGGGGCAGCATCCCCAGGGCCTGAACCTGCAGATGGGACCTCCCCTGTCACGGCCTTTCTGGTCACAGACGGCAGTGCTGGCGCCCAGTGTCAGGGAGGAACTTCACCAGCTCTGCAGTCTCCCTCCCTGCGCCGCTGAGCTTGATTCAGCTTTGTGATCTCACCGGCCTCGCACTGCTTTCTGTGCAGAGGGCTCACTCTGAGCTCCCACGGGCAGGACGATGCAGGGGGCCCATGGCCACGAGGCGGCTCAGCAGTCACGTCCCTCATCCAGTGGCCATCGCGTGACCTTCACAGGGGCCCGCTCTGCTCTCCTGGCCTCTCAGACAGAAGACAGGGCTGAAAATCCAGCCAGCAGTGAGGATGACCCCACTGAAGACCCAAAATCACAATGGCAGAGAAACTTCCACAACCTGATATTCTGTTTTATTCCCAGCTATCTTTGTCCTCACCATCACCCAAAATCTGGAAGTGCAAGATTCAGTTACCCTCACATTTATACACGCTGATTTCATAGAAATCATTAATTCTCCTAACCCTCGCATCCCTACATTGATAATGACAATGTCTGTTGGGAAACACAGAGCTAGCTGGGCCTAGATATATGCTTTTTCCCTAAGACACTGCAGAGACTAAAGGAAATGCCAAATCCTGAATCATCAGAGTCACAGGCAGGAAGTTTCCAACTCCCCACTCTCCATTAATTTATTTTTCTTTACAAAATATGAATGCTGGAAACTTGAAAGTTGGCAAATAACCTGCATGTGGACACTCTGACACTTCAGTGATTATCTATGTTTTTATCATGGGATGTTACTCACTTAAAAAACGCAAAATGGGCCAGGCGCAGGGGCTCATGCCTGTCATCCCAGCAGTTTGGGAGGCCGAGGTGGGCGGGTCATCTGAGGTCAGGAGTTCAAGACCAGTCTGGCCAACATCGTGAAACCACATCTCTGCTAAAAATACAAAAATTAGCTGGGTGTGGTAGTGCACACCTGTAATCCCAGATACTCAGGAGGCAGAGACAGGAGAATTGCTTGAATCCAGGAGGTGGAGGCTGCAGTGGGCTGAGATTGTGCCACTGCACTCCAGCCTGGGTGACAGAGTGAGACTCTGTCTCAAAAAAAAAAAAAAAAAAAAAAAAAAAGCAAAATGTATGAACACATTTCTAATGCAGAGAATTCCAACATGTCCAAAAGAGTCGTCTCCCAGCAGAGGCCTCTTCCACTGGAAGTCAGGGGCCACCTGGTTTCTGGTGCTCTGGAGTGGCTGGGATTCACTGTTTTCACATGAAACCTGGACAGCAGGGCTGAAGCAGCTCTCGCAGTGCTGGGAGGCTGGGCTGGGAGTTAGTGCTGGGAGAAAGTCGGTGCTGGGAGGCTGTCCCACTGCCTGTCTGAGCAGGTGGCCCTCGTCCCCATCCTCAGGGAGATTGAAGAGCAGGCCCCCATTAGTGAGTCACCCCCTCACTGAATTTTGAGAAATGGGTTCAGCTCTGGCCGCCTACAAAAACAAGAGGCTTTTCTTTTTCCCTTGCTTTTTGCGCACATTCCCTGGGGTGTTTTCTCTGACACCAATCAATTCTGCAATTCTTCAACACCCAAACTAGGTGTCCAGAATTCAATTCAGTTCTGACACTAATTGCCCAGAGACCCCACAGATAAGGGCTAAGTCCCACTACACAACCCCCACCAGGTCAGTCCTACGCACAAGCCACCTGTGCTTCTGACTGTCGGTTCCCAGGACTCCCTCCTCAGGCTCAGTCCATGGCTAGAATGGCTCCCAGAACACAATTTGCTTAAGTTTACTGAACACACAAATGGAGAGGGGAAAGGTGTGGAGGCACAGGAGCTTCCCTGCCTTCCAGGTGCCCGCCCTCCTGTCCCTGATGTGCTCACCAGCCTGGAAGCTCTGCATCTTCCTGTTCTGGAGTTTTCACAGGGTTCAGCTTTCAGCCCCAGCCCCTTTCTTTCTTCTTCCTGGGGTCAGAGGGTGGGGCAAAAAGTTCCCATAATCTCTAGGTCTTTCTGGTGACCAGTCCCATCTGAGAATATACAGGGGTCCACTCTAAGTCACCTCATTAGCATAAACTCATAAGCATAGAGATACTCCTAACACTTGTGAAATCCCAGGGCTCTGGGAGCTCTGAGCCAGGAACCTGGACAAAGACCAAATCAATCTCTCATTCCACCACACGTCCATCCCTGCCAACTCTCCTCTCATATACCCGCCTGCCTCTGCAGGAGGAACATCTGCACCAGAGACTTAGTCATGTTGGCAATCACAAGGAACCCAAGACATGCAAACACTTAAGCTGCATTTGGAAAATCAAGTGCCAGCAACCACTGTGGGGAAACAAACAAGCTCCTCCCCAAAGGCCTCCTAATTTGAGCTTCAGGATGTTGGAAACAAGCTCCAAAGAGCAAGAAGTCTGTAGAGCCGATGGCTCCACAAAGAGCTGTGGACTGCATGCCCAGCTCGAGAATCAAATTCAAGGGCTCAAGTAGAAAGCAGTGAAGGGAGACACAGCCAATGACTTCCCCACATCCAAGTTGTCCCTCTCCTTCTTTTACCTTCTTGAAATTAATTATTTCCCTAGTGGTTTAGGTATCCAGTTCACTAGATCTTTTTTTTTTTTCTTTTGAAGTCTTTTTTTCCAGATTTATTTTTAGTACCACATCCTAGATTCTGCACACAGATGGACAGTTTATAAATGACTAACACCACTGTGGAGGTGATAGGAAGAAAAGCATACTCCACATGGAGACAAGTATGTGTCTAGGGCTATATTAGGAGGTGAGAAGATTGTTACCTGGCCCTTGAGGTTCCTCCACTGACTGACATGGGCTCATAGCCCTGGGCCAGATCTGGTGAGAACTTCTGCACCACTTGGAAATGAGCTACTTCGGAAACTCAGAATGAAGCCTCCCAGCCTGCTCTGCCTGGAAGACAGCAGCTGTGTCTCTCTGGCCTTTAAATGACTTTAAAGTGTGTTTGTTTTCTGAAGCACTTGGTTAAAGACTAGGGGCTGTCAAGGGGACAGAGAGTGTGAAATGAAGAGGGACAGGAGAAGAAGAAAAGCTCCTGTTTTTTCTGAGGAAACTCGTGAAAGTGAGAAAAGATGAAGAGATGAGGCAAACACCGCTCTCAGCAGGGGCAGGAGAAGCCTCGCACTCCAAGCTTGTCTCCCTGGGCAAGCAGGGACCTCTAATTCACACCTTTATCCACCCTCCTGGAGGTGTGGCCGGCTGTTCATGGTCATTTTCTGCTTTGTACACAACACAGAGATGATGGAAGAATGCCCCTGAGGAGCTGAGTTCCCTGTAGTAGAAATCAGGCAGAGAAATGACCAAAGACCAAAGAGACCAATGAGGAGAATGCAGAGGTATGCAATCCCTACCTCACGCCAAATGCCAAAGCAAAGCCCTGTGGGTGACAGGCCTAAATGCAGCATGCGAAACTGTCACATTAGGAGAAACTAGGAGGCTGTTTTCAACTCAGCAGCTAGGGAGAGAGTCCTTAAATTAGACCCTAGAGTCTAAGCTGTAACATCGGAATGAAGGACTTTTCATTTGGGAAAGTCCATAATTGGCCATGGTTACATCCCCACTCTGGGCCTGAGCGGGAAGGATGGTCTTAACAAATCCTATGGCAAAGTCAGGTGTGATGGAAAAGTGACCATGTGGACAGCTGTCCCTGGTTGGGTAAGTGTGAATCCAACAACAGCATGCATATGGCACCCTCATTAACATGAGATGAGAGGCATAGCTGCTGACAAGGAGAAATACCCACAGCATCCTATTATGAGAAAAAGGCAAGTCCACCCAAAATACGTCAGGCCTCAAAAATAGACAAAAGTACCAGGAAGAGAGGTTGATTATTGGTTACAAATATACAGTTTGACAGAAGAAATAAGACCTAGTGTTTGACAGGTCAGTAGGGTAACTACAGGTTATAATGATCTATTGTATATTTTGAAGTAGCTAAAAGAGAGTAATTTGAATGTTTCTAGCATAAAGAAATGATAAAATATTTAAGGTGATGGGATATCCAAATTACACTGATTTAATCTTTATAAATTATATGAGTATATTAAATTATCACAAGTACTTGAAAATATGCACATTTTAATGACTCGAAAAAATTTTTTAAATTCTATAATTGTACTAGACTGGAGACTTGCTATCTGGAAAAATCAACAATTGTGTAATATCGAAGAAAGCTTTGCAAAACCACAAGAAAAATGCATGAGCCAAAGATGACCAGGATGGTGACACAGAAGGTGACTCGCCCGTATCCCCCCACACAACAAGAAGTTTTCGCCCATCCACAGTCACAAGTCTCTCTGCAAGAGCCTCCAGATTCAGGCCGGAGTTTGTGAAGTCCTAGTGGAGCCCAAGACGTGGGAGGGTCATTCTGAGAGCTCAGACCCACACCCAGGTGTGTGATCCGCCCCACTGAGCTTGCTTCCAGGTTCAAGCCTGGAAACGGCCCTGTCCCCCAAGCGACTTGGCTACAGCCCCATTTGGCCTGAGCGTGCAACCAAGACATTTGCCAAGAAGTCCAGGAGGAATTGCACATGCTAGTGGGTTGGCACAAAAGCTCTTGTAACCGCTGACATGGGTCTTGGCAGTGAACCCAAATGTGGTCCAGAGGTGCTGCTCCAGCCCCACTCAGGTGAGGTCCCAGCTAAGAGCTGCTCACACAGGGACCCAGAGGGAGACCACATCCCACAGGCTGGAGTCTGAGCCTCCCTGTCAGGCGCAGCAATCTGGGATCACCAACCTCATCCCATAGCAGATCCTCAGGGATTGACTTGGTCTTTGTCCAGGTTCCTGGCTCAGAGCTCCCAGAGCCCTCGGATTTTGCAAGTGTTAGGAGCATCTCTATGCTTATGAGTTTATGCTAATGAGGTGACTTAGAGTGGACCCCTGTATATTCTCAGATGGGACTGGTCACCAGAAAGACCTAGAGATTATGGGAAGTTTTTGACCCACTCTCTGATCCCCAGGGAGAGAAAGGAAAGGGGCTGGGGCTGGGGCTGGGGCTGAAAGCTCCTTCCCCACTCACTGCAGCTGGGGAACTATACCAACCTGCTGGGAGATGTGTACCCTCTGAGCCAGTGAGACCAGGCTCTCTAGCCTCCACCCCACCGCAGAGCCTGAGGGGGCCCAGTCTCAGCTGCAGCCCCTCTTGCTGCAGGCAGGGATCCATTGTGCCTGTGCAGAGACCTGCTGGGAGGCATGGCCATCTGGGCCACCAGATGGTCTTCTGGATTCTGAGCCCTGACCAGCATTTCCACACAGCCCCACCACCTTCACTGCATCTTCTGCAGGTCCACTCTGGAGCCCTTGAGAGCCTCACAGCCAGCCTGGACTTACAGCATCCTCTAGTGCTGAGATGGCTGCAGGAGTCACAGGCTCAGAAAATGGATTCGAATCTGAAGGGAAGGCACAAGCAAACCTGACTGCAAAGACTAAAACAAACCGTAATCCCTCAACACGGACACTGTCACATGTCCACAGGCATCAAGAACACTTGGGGAAATACAACCTCACCCAGTGGAAAAAATCCTGCCAACAAGAAGGCAGGGAAAGGGGTGCCCTTGTATGCTGCTGCGGGAAATGTGAGGTAGGACAACCACCTCGAGAACAGCCTGAAGGCTCCTTAGAGTCTACGAATGGAAATGCTCTATGACCCAGCAACCCCACTGCTGGGCACTCATCCTAAAGGAAGGAAAGCAGGTGTCTTGAAGAGATAGCTACACTCTGAAGGTTTTTGCAGCTGCATTTGTAATAGCTAAGAGATGGAATCAACCTCAGTGTCCATCAGTGGACAAATAGATAAAGACAAGGTAGTTCATGTACACAGTGGAATACTATTCAGCCATAAAAAAGAATGACATTCTGCCATTTGCAGCAACATGGATGGAACTGGAGGTCATGTTATGTAACATAAGCCAAACACTGAAAGACAGACACCGCACATTCTCAGTCCCATGTGGGAGCTAAAATGATGGACCTCATGGAGGCAGAGGGTCGAATGGTGGATGCCAGACCCTGGGAAAGTGGGGTGTGTCTGTGGGGTTGAGAAGGATAAAGAGAGGTTGGTTCATGGGTACAAACATCAAGTGAGATAAAAAGAATAGGTTCAGTGTTTGACAGTATACTAGGGTTATTATAGTTAACCATCATTTATTGTACATTTCAAAATAGCCAGAAGGAATTATAGTGTTCCCAACGCTAAGAAAAGATAAATGTTTGAGGTGATGGATACCCCGATGGTCCTGGTTTTATCACAGCACACTATATACATGTATCATATGTACAACTAATATATTAATGGAAAGAAAAAATAGAAGAAAAACACAGGAAAAACAAATTTTAAATGCCAAAGGATGTGAGTGAAGAATTCGCAGACTAGGTCACTCAAATGGCAATCAAGTGCATGCTGAGACACACACGTGCAGAGCTGCTGTAAAGACAGGCCACGCACGCCCACTGGATTAGGGAAGATACGAGGTGACCAAGCGTGGCCGCCCGCTGCCTGGTTCAGACTCAGCCGACAGAGAATGAGGAGCACATGGCATCTCCTGGAATTCCCCTGTGGAACTTGCTGCGTGTCCGGGTGCTGGGTCTCCACCTTCTCTCCAAGAGGTCCCTCCCTCAGGGGAGGGTCACCCTAGGGCACTTCTTTTGGAATTTGTTTCAACTTGGGAAGGAGCTGCCAAAAGTACTCAACAAACAAACAAACACTAAAAAGAAAAAAAAAACCCTCTGCAGATCTAGGCAGCCCTGGACAGAGGCCACTGCATTGCACGAGGCCAGCGCTTGTCACAAAATCACAGGAAAAGCACCGAGCAAAGGCCACCCGGTGGGGCAGAAACTGGAGGGGATTCTCAAACAGGAAAAATGAAGTCCTCTCCGTGGCTCATTTTCCGGCCATCACATCAGCACGCACCAGTGATCCCATCACAAGCGACTGGAACATGTTCATGTGTTTGGTTTTACAACGATGATTGAGAGAGACATACTGAGATGTCCCTCCTATAATGGCTTGATTGGACAAATGTTATGCCACATTCATATGCCCTAAACACATGATGCTTGCAGGGGTTCCTGTAGCCCCAAAACCTGAGAAGGAAAACTGGCCTGTGATTCAGCAAAAGATGGAGGAGTTGGGCACCGAGTTAGGGTCTTGTGCTTCCCCACCAGCCCTCCCGGAGACGTGAGTCTGTACAGCCTGGCTTTGATGGGCTGGTCTTGATGCAGGTGCCACAGAGCAAATGCAGCAGTGTTGGCCAAAGCCCCAGCTGCCAGCCTGGCTCTGCATACGGAAGGTGGACATCTGCTCTGTGACCTAGGAGGTCATGCTCACCACCCTGCGTTTGGCTGATCATGACAGCTTCATTGGCAAATACCTCCAGATACCCGTGGCAGTGACGCCTGCAGCCTGCCGACCACCACCACTAGCCACAGCCACAGAGCAATGAGGAAGTGCAGGTGGTGGGTCAGTGACCAGGAGAGCAGAGCGTCCATCATGCAGAACTTTCTGAACAAAATCAGGGGAGCAGTGTGAGCTGCGGTGGACCACGTTCTTAGCTGCATTGAGCACTCCTATGCCATAAAGCAAAGTTGAGAGGATCAAGTAGAAAGAACAAGTGCAGTCCTAAATGCCCAGTGGGGCAGAGTCATCCATCACCAGGCATGAGTCCTGCAGACCTGGAGAACTGTCCAGGGTCCTAACGACTCTAAGCTGCAGGGCCAGCTGCTGCTGGACACGTGCTGGGGTCATAGCAGTTCCACTTGGACAAGGATGCTTTGTGGGCTGTCTCTTTGTAGACTCTTCTCCTTTGTTCTCAGAATGGTAGCCGCAACTTCTCTTCGACTGGACCCATTTGGTACATTTATTAACACTTTCTAGATAACATCTAGATATCTCCCTGCCAACCTGCGTGGCTTAGAAATAAAATTGCTCTCAGCCAAATTACACATGCTGGTTGGACTGGTTAATCAAGCGTCATGACAAGCAGACACATCTAGGCTAGAACCCGGCAGCGGATGTGGCTTCACCTTGTCCTGCAGCCCAGGATCTGCCCAGAAACACAGGACGCACGCTGGGGGCTGGGGGTGAGGGGAGAAAGATGGAAGGGGGAGACGCAGAGAGGGAACAGGCTCAGTTGTAAACTGGTGGAGTGTGAAATCTAACAAGGGCAGGGTTCTAGGAATGTGGATGAGGGAGAGGAGAGGAGGAAGCCTCAGGTGTAGACCCAAGTGTTGGGGTTGAAAGGGTAGGAGACCCCGCCCTGTGAGACATGGGCAGAGCCTGGCAGGCTCAGGTTCCAAACTGTCCATACAACAAAAGCATCAAACCAGCCTCCCTTCTGTCTTTGCCTACCAAGGATGGTCACTTCCTATCCCTGCAGAAACCTTCCCAAGGCAACCTTTGCATTACCCAGTGACAACTTGGACAGGAGCTGGACCAGTCTGTGAGGGCAGGCCTGGCCCAGGTAAAGAGAACCTTGGCCCCAGTGGGTTGTGGGTCTTTGGCCCCAGCTTGATGATGCTGATTCCTCTTCACCTGGGGCCTCTCAGATGCTATCGCGAGTCCACGCAGGTGTCGGGAAAACTCCTTAAAAAGAGATGCTATTTTCCCCCCAATCTTATTACATCATTGCCTGTTTTGCAGCTGCCAACCATCTCAGCCTCATGTTCCCTCTTTCTGCACTAATGTGTTGGGTTTTCCATTTTTTAAAAAGTCTATAAGAAAAATAATTTATGAGAAAATCATAAATAATGGGTATGAGGCATCAAATGTGTTTTCCAAACAGGACCTTCTCATCTTAAGTGGAGTAAAAAGGCTTTTTGAATTAAAAAAAATCTATTTGCATTTCAGAAGGTCATGGTATTATGTAGTGCTTTTATGAAAGGAAAAAGCAAACAAATATTAGCAAGGAAAACATCTCAGTTAGTACGCCCCGGGGCTAGGGAAAAATCCACCTTTACATGTGCACAGATTAAAAATCTATCTGGCCCTACGCTGAGGGGTATGTTTGTTTTTTCATCCAACTTGTACATTCAGGTTGGCGCCTGGGTTTCAGGTCTGTGTGGCAAAGGCAGGTTAGAACGGTGATGGTGTTGTCACAAGGTTGTAAATGTTAACAGAACAGGATACGGACACATCACTGTCACCCACCACAGAACCGCCAGCGGCTCCATCTCTCCTCAGCCCTGTCCCAAGCTACTCAGCAGAACTTTGACTCAGTTTCCTGCAGGCCAGTCGGAGAAATCATTTCTGGCCACCCTGGGCTCACCAGGACATCCTGGCGGGAGCCTGGAGCCGGTCTGGAGGGGACAGTGTCCTGCACTATCCATCCCACAAGGGACCTTCAGGCAAGGCCACACAGAGTCATTTAACCTCAGGCAAATCAGAAATTTGTTTTCTTTCCACTTAAAACATTCGGATCCCAAAATGTCACTAGCCCTGAGCAGACATGTGCATGACACAGCCAGGGCAGCCAAGGAGCCCTCCAATCTACACAACTGAGGAACGGCGGCTGCACTTCTCAGGACAAGCCACTGAGGCCACACCAGGAGGCAGCAAATCTGCCCACTTCCTGGGGGTCTGGCCCCTTTGCCAACAGCAATCATTCAGATATGCAGAGGAACTGGGAGAGGGAGAGACACCTCTGTGTTCACAGGACAGGACACTTGTGGGGGCTTGTGGACCCTATTTTAGCTGAGAGGCTGTCAGGCTTTGCGACAGAGGTGAGCTCTGGAGTCAGCCTGGGTCTGGGTTCGAATCCCAGCTCCCCTACTTGACCTGCTGTGTGACTCTGGGGAAGTCATTCAGTGCCTCAGTGCCCTTGTCTGTAGGATGGGTGATCACAGCAGTTCTCCCCCATGCTGTGGAAGGAATGGCAGCATGCAGACCACCTGGTAGTGAGCCCGGCAAATAGAGGTGGTGCTTACCGGAATGGCCGTCTCTCCGCCATTCTCTGTCTGCTTGGCCACCTTCAATCCGCACCAGCTGCATGGACAATGAGCCACAGAGGGAGGTGCCCTGCACACCCTGGCCACCACTCTTTGCCGTTCAGCCCGGCCTCAGGACTCTGCCATGCCCATCACCTGCACGGGCAGCCCTGGCTCCAAGGCACCCTGGGCCCACATGTCCTCAGAGCCAGCGGAACGCCATTGCCCAGCATTGCCCGGAGGTTTGACTCCACAGCCCATCCACCCAGGGCCTCCTCATCCCAGGGGCAAATCATGCCGAGGACCTTGACTTACCAGCTTATCACTCTCTACCTGGTTTCCTGTTTTTTTTTTTTTTTTTTCTCCACAGCTTTGACCACTACTGGGAACAAAAATTTGCCCTTTCTGTACAAGGATCCAGATTCTAGATGTTGCAAGGACCTTCACTCATGTGCAAAACCTGAATTCTACACCATAAGTCACAGCTTCTCATGGCAATATGCTTACTGTTTCATGGAAAGGAGGGCTCTCTCTTCCCATAGCCATTTCCTCAAATTATACCAGGGTCCCTGGCCTATTTCCATTTCTCCTGAAGTGACGCCCACAGCAACGTTCACCAGGAGCTTCTAATTAGACAATTAGTGCAAGCTGCTGGATGGAAGAACGGCCCATTTATCAAATGACTTGTCCAAGAAATGACAGTAAAAACAAATCTACACGTGTCGGTGTGTTAGAGGGATGCATGTGCACGTGTGCTCTCAAATCTGTGCAGGAAGGAGTGCGTCAGTAAGAACAAACATCAAACATGGAGATGCCTCCCAAGCCAGGGCGCCCCTTGCTTCCCTGCCCTCCCTTCTGACCCAAGAGGTGGGGAAATGATTTCTACAAGACTTGAAATGCTGAAAATACCCTAAACGCAAATCTCATCTCGGTTGGCCTCTCGCCTGGGAATATGCTGAAAGGAGAGGCCAGCAAAGTATTTCTTCCACTGCCAGATAGGTTCCCATTTGGAGTCCTGTGCTCTTCTTGCAATTATTTAAGCTGTATCACAGTATTAATAACTCATTGGAGATCATCATCACTGTCCAAAAAGGCTCATTAGGTGCAAAGACGGGCGTTGTGGCTGCCACCAGGGCAGACACTATAATGAAGTTTGCATCTCTGCCTCGAGTGAAGCGTTTAGGCGTGTTACTCCGGAGATAGTCACTGGCTCAGGAGTCTTCCTCCAGGGCCTAAAAATATTGTATTCTCAGCTTTGGACACAAAAGCTAATCGGGAAGGAAACAATGGCATCAGCACATTGGACTGGGTCCCAGTTAACAGCATCTAAACAATACCCAGGCTCTCTGCTAGGATGTGGGTAAGGGGAGGCTCAGCAGGGAGCTGGCCACGGGGACTGTGGGAGTTCCCGGTGGGTTTTAAAGGAGGATCAATCATGTGTGTGTCTGCATGAGCACATGTCCCTGCTCATGTACATGTGTGTGTGCCTATGTGCATGTGTGTGTGTGCACTGCATGCGTGTGTGTACTGCATACCTGCATGTGTATATGAACATTCCTGGGGGCTTACTATGTCCCTGATGCTTTTCCCACATTATCTATTCCCCTATTTTCCCCTGTTTTCTCATTTAGTCCTCAAAAGGTCTTGAGGCATTGAGCCCTTTCCTCCTCTACCTGGAGAACACCTAGTCAGGCTGCCTGACCCAGCTCAAATGTCACCTTTTCCAGGAAGCCTCCACTAGCACCCTGGGGCACTTTGCTACTGACTTCTCTGTGCTCTGTTGGCAATTTGCACACTTGAGAGCCTGCCCTGGACAGATGTGGTGGGCATGGAGCAATAGGGACCACAGGATCTAGTGGGTGTGGGCCTGGGATGGGCCCTTCTACTCCCCGTGCTTCGGGGCTCCCCTCCCACCCCTGGCAGGGTACATCTGGCCTCCGCAGCCTGGCCCTGCCTCCACTCCAGCACGAACCCTCTCCTGGCTCCCACAACAGCCACCCAACTGCCTGCCTGAATTTGTTTTCCTGGAGTCTCCTCACCCAGATCTGTCTGCAGTCAGCTTCCCCAGGGACCTGTGTTTCTGCAGGGGCCCTCGGGAGTGGTGTGGGGCCCCAGCTGCCCCACCTTGGAGACTACACCCCATTACCTGGCTTTGCTTTCTCCATGACACTCCCCACTTGTGCAAACACTCTCCCTGGACTTGACTTCCCTATCTGTCTCCCAACTGGAATGGGAACTCTGTGACACGGGCTCTGTGTCATCCCTGGCCACGTCCCAGTGCCCTGAGCTGGACCCGGCTCACAGGGGTGCCCAGAGAATAAAGAACTGTGCTTCTGCTTAGCCACCTCTTGAACTAGACTGAGAGCTTCTGAGGACAGGGGCCACGACGCTCCCAATGTGTATGCTTAGTGCCTTGCACGGTGTATGGTGCAAAATGGTTGCTTAATCCAGAGCTTCTCTAAGAGTCTGCAAATCACGCAGAGCTGGTGAAAATGAGTCCGGGGAGGGGCCCCACATGCTGCATCTCTAAGGCACCCCATTTGCTGGCCTGGAGACCACACTGAGAAGCAAAACTGTAACATGTTCATTAAGTAAATGCCCTGCAGGTGTGCACCCCAGGAAGCAGCTCCTCTGTGCACAATTTCAGAACCATTTCATGATGTTGGTGCTGGCGTGGCACACACAGCACCTGGGAGATAGTGGGTGCTCAATGTTTTCTTTTAATAAAGTGAATATATAAACCCAGCGTCAGAAAACGATGCAGAGAATGGGTTGCAGCTTCAGGGTTTTCCCCTAAAGAGCTGGAATGAGCTTCCCTCTGCTCCTTCTTCCAGCTCACCAAAACATCCCTGAAGAATGAGGCTTGCAAAATTCAGAAGTGTAGGCTGTGTTACGACTATTTGTACTGTTATTATTATTGTTTTGTTTCTTTTTCAGCTGCTTCCTTTCCCTTCTAAGCAAGGCCTGTTCCACCGAGATGTCCGTCCAGCTGCTCGTGACAGTGGAGCCCTGGAAGTTAAGACGTCTGAGTTTCTTTTGAGGACCTGGTCATTTTCAGAGCAAGTTTCCTTCTGGAAGTTTAGGGCCATCCTCTCACTTTCCACCCCACTGGGGACCGGGTATCTGCTTGCGTGATGTAGCGAGCCCATCGCTGAAATGCAGCAAGATAAGAACCTTGTGATAAAACATGTGCTTTGGGGTGTCAGCGAGGGTGCTGGTAGCATCCCCTAACCCGGGAGGGCTCAGCTGGACACCCACTAATCCCACCACATGATGAGTGCTCACTGCATTCACCAGAAAGCATCGCCAGCAGCCCCCAGCATGCGCTGGGCAGCAGGGCATGGTGCATCTCCACCCACTGGAGAGGTGCATTCTTGGAAGTCGAACGCCTCACTAGCCCCTATCCTTGGTGTCCTGCAGCTTGGCTCCGGGCGGCACTGTGGGCACGCATCAGGGCAGACAGTGTCCTGCCGTTCTCCTCCCTCCTGGTGTGTCCCTGTCTCTCATATTTATGGCGGACTTTTCTACAGAACCATGTTTCCAACTGAATGCAACACTGCTTTCTGGATGCTGAGGAATGGTGCCATGCAGTCCCTATAGGCATCCACAGGCACCAGGACTGGTAGACTGAGCTCGGCCTAAACAAACACCCATGGAAGGGAATGGGTCCATCTCCTCTGAACAGACCTGGGTGGTGGAGAATGGGCTGCATGTGCCCTATCAGATGCAACTCAACTGAGACCAGGGAAAGGCCAGACAGGGCCCAGTCTTCGCCTTCCCTCCCCCCGACTCTGCAGTGTTGTGGGAGAGGCGGGCACACACGCAGGAGGGCAGAGGGTGCATGACGGTCAGCAGGTGGGCATCTGAACAGGCCCTGGGAAGAGCAGAGCCGAGGGTTAGGCCAGGGCTGACAAGGACCACCGCAGTGTCTGGCCGCAGGTTGCCCAGGTGACTCCGGAGATCTGCAGGGAGGGCACAGGTGAGGTGTGTGGGGCACTGGGCACCAGAGGAGGGAAGCCAGGGGCCACAGGTTAGATGTTTGTCCAACCCAAATATCACGTTGAACTGTGATCCCCAGTGTTGCAGGCGGGACCTGGTGGGAGGTGTTGGGTCACGGGGGTGGATTCTCGTGGCTTGGTGCTGTCCTCACCACAGTGAGGGAGCTCTCGTGAGAGCCAGTTGTTTAAAGTACGTGGCACCTTCCCCGTCTGTGCTCCCCTGTTGCCACGTGAGGCGCCTGCTCCCACTTCGCCTTCCACCATGAGTAAAAGCTCCCTGAGGCCTCCCCAGAAGCTGAGCAGATGCCGGCACCATGCCCTGACAGCCTGCTGGACCATGAGCCAATTAAGCCTCTTTTCTGTATAAATCACTCAGCCTCAGGTATGTCTTTATAGCAACACGAGAACAGATTAACACACAAGGGAAGCTGCTTCAGGGAGGGGCACTCAGGCAAGGTGCTGAAGGCTGAGTAGGAGCTTGCCAGACAGCAAGCAGGGCTAGAAACAAGTCCACAGGGTCATGGCAAGATACAGCTGGCTTTCCCCACCGCAGGTTGTACATCCACAGATTCAACCAACTGAAGACGGAAATATTTGAAAAAATATGTAAAATGACAATAAATAATAAAAGATACAATCTAACTATGTACATAGCACTTTCATTATATCAGGCATTATAAGTAATCTAGAGTTGATTTAAAGTATACAGGAGGATGTGTAGGTTACATGAAAATACTACGCCTTCTTATATAAGGGACTTGAGTATCCTCAGATTTTAATATCCCTGGGGGGCCTGGAATGAATCCCCGTGCCCCACACGGAGGGACGATGGTTGTGAAGACAGCAATGGCTGGCTGAGTGCCTCCTGTGCTGAGGCACTGTGCAGGGCGAGTTGCGGGCCTTCATTTCTGAATTAGATGCTCACGGCAGTCCTGCCACGTGAGTGCTGCTGTGGCTCCTGTTGCAGAGATGGCTCAGGCTCGGTGACCGGAGTGACTCCCTCAAGGCCCCAGAGCCAGGACCTGGAAGGACCCTGCCGGGCACTAAAGTCTGTGTGTGTCCTCAGTCACAACATGCCTGTGCCTGGCAGGAGATGAGCTGCAAAGAGGACGCTGGGCCATCCCCGCCCTGGGAAATATGGCGTGCTCACAGCTGGGAAAGCAATGAATCCGGGAATCCAGGTGGTCATTGAACCCACCACCCTCTGTCTCCATAACAGTCTTCACTGAAATTGGACGCACAGGCCTCCGGTTCTGCAGCAGTGGCCTCAATGCCACACCCTCGCACGAGACCTGTGCTGCTTTCTCACGGCTTTCCCATTTCATTCTCAGCAGCATCCCAGGAGCCAGCTGGTTTTCCGAACCATCTCCGGAGAGTGAGACAGTCTGTTCAAATAGAAAGACTCTTAAATTATAATAAACGTCGCACACTTTCTCCATCATTAACACAGTGTACCTGTCACTTCAGCTCAGAAGCAGCAGTGTCTCTGCGGAGAGGCCGTTCCTCTATCCTGTGGCTGGGACTCCTTGCTCCCTTTATTTTCCAAGCTGTGAGTGCACGGCTAAGATTGCTCCTGTGTTGTGTGTGGCGAAAGGAAGTGGGCTTCAGCTTCAATCAGGAACAGGAAAGGGACAGCATCATTAAGGCAGAGGGAGAAAGGAGAAAGCCAGAGCGCCGGTGCATGGGAGAGGCAGAGCCGCGTCAGGAGGAGGCACAGGGCCTTGGGAGATGGAGAAGCCCAGACGCGGAGATGGGCGAGACGCTTCTCCACTCTGTGTCTTTCACTGGGACAGGGCTATTGTCTTGGAGGGAAACGCCGCCTGCCTGCGCTGCTGAAGCATTCCTGCCCTAATCTGGGGGCTTCGCTGTCTGGGAGGGCGGCTGGCTTAGGTCTGTTTTCCACGTATCGCCTTGCTGCTCCATACCTCCTGCCACAGTGGGGTCAGGGGGGTCAGGAGGGTCAGGGGGGTCAGGAGGGTCAGGAGGGTCAGGGGGGTCAGGAGGGCTGGGGTGTTAGGGGGGTCAGGAGGATTGGCTTTTGGAAAGCTCTTGCTGGATGCACATTCAGGGTGCTGATGAATTCACACTGCAGGTAAGAAACGGCAGAGCCGAGGCCTGGCCCTGCCGCCTGCCACTTGCCTGTCCCTCAAGCACATCCATGCATGCCCCCTTTTGTCTGCAGAGTCCCCCAGGAGAAGGAGGTCCCCAGTCCAGCACCCAGCACAGCTGCCCCCTCAGCTGTGTGAAAGAGGGCAAAGCCCTTGGCTGCAGGAATGGTGAATGGCCTGGCAGGGTGCGGTGGGCGTGACCAGCAGGACACGGAAATGAAGTCAGCTCTCCAAGAGCGACCTCTAGGGGCAGCACCACGGTGGGAGAGCCACCAATCTGGAGGGGCGGGCTGGAGGTCCCTGAAAAGAAGAGTAAGGACTTCCCAGGAATGTGGCGTCAAGGAGTCAGCATCATCCAATCTACTCAAAAGGGAGCGGTGACGCGGACTGAACCTGAGGCTTCTCCTATGACCGCTGAGGGACTCATGTTAGCGCAATGGACCCCAAGACGCTCCTAAAAGAGCCGACCCTCACTGACAGCAGAGACGCCCAGGCTGCGCAGCGTCAGCCCTGGAGAAGCCATCCAGGGAAGCTTGGCGGGGAGGGCCCGCAGTGGGGAAGGGGCCCCGGGTACTCCAACCGCCCTTCCATGGAGGACCCCGCCACGTGGGGTGCCCCGCAGCCAGTCCCTCGGGTGCGTCAGCGAGCCTGGTCTCCGGGACACATGGAGAAGAGGGTGAGAAACACGATGAGATCTGGCCTGTGGCTGAGGCACAGACGGCAAAGATCCCCTCCTACAGGAAAACTGGTCCCAGGGTCGGGTGGGAGGTGGGGGCTCCCTCTGCACATCTTCCCCACACGCGGTTCTGGAAAGGGGCATCTCCACACCTCACTGCCAGCATCGCAGGGGTCGTCCCTCCCTGTCTCAGCCACTCGGGTCTCTTTTGTTTCAGGCGGGTGTGTGGCTCTGGCTGAAAGGCGAGTGCTGAGGCTGCAGAGGGCAGGAGCCATAGGACAGAAGGAGGGAGGAGCATCCTCTGCTGGGGTCCTGGGCTGGGGGTCTTGGGGGTGCATGACCTCTGGAGTGGCCCCTGAGGCGACAGCGGGGGTGCGGTCCCAGTGGGGAGCAGGGGTGGCAGGGGCTGGTGTTGGAGGCAGGTGTTGGAGGCAGGCATGGGAAGCAGGCAGGCCGGAGGGTGGGAGGGGCTTGGAGAGGTCCCAGCAGCCAATTCCTGGAAGTGCTAGAAGGAGAGCATCCCAGCAACTGAGCAGGTCAGAGGGCAGTGGGGTCCTCCCACCCAGCGTGACGCCAAGAGGCAAGTCCCCGGCGGGTCACCATCACCCCCGCAGTGCCCGGCGTGTCTGGCCATCGACAAGAGCTCGGTGCGTGTTCTCTGAGACGGAGGTGGGAAGGGGCTTGGGATTTATCCTGGTGACAATTCAGGAACCCTAAAGGGGCTTTTTAGGAAAATATATTCTAATTACAAAATGAGTAAGTGTTTAAAGCAAAAACTTGGGAGAAAATAGGAAAAAGAAAAGAGTTTTCTGCCCTGCCCTTCAGTCTCTTGTGGGTTCTGTCCCTGCCCTCAGAGGCTCACTCCATGTCCGGGTGCATCTGAGGGTTGGTCTTGTTTGTGGTTGGCTCTTTTATTTGTTTTATCCACTGGGGATGAACATTTTTGACCTCAGGGTGATGTGGCTCCTTCAGGGACCACCCTGTCCCTCTCCTGTGAGAGCCACTGAAGGCACACCCCTGCTGAAGCTGCCCCTGTCTCTCATCCACCCAAGGAGTCCCTGCCTGTCCTGTTTGGGATGCTCTGCCTCTCTGCCCCTCCCCCTCCTCAGCAGAGCCCTGCCTGCCTCACCTGGTTCATCTTGTGCCGATGCATGAAGTAACCAGTCCCTCTGTTTGCCCTGATGCCCCAGGACAGGGCTCTCTGGGCCTGGCAGATGGGCCAGGCAGCTGGGGCACTGGGGAATCTGCACTGGGGAAGGTGGAGGGTGTAGCCAGGCTGGCCAGGAGGCAGAAAACAAATTCAGGCAGAGGGTGGTGAGGATGATGTGGGGACAGGCACAATCCTTGTATTCCCCAAAGTCAGCAGGGCTTGCAAAGATGCCAAGAAAAGGAGGGCAGAGGGTAGAGAGGCAAGAGGTGGGTGCAGGGTAGAGGGAATGGACCTTCTGGGCCAAGGGTTCTCAGCCTGTGGACTGGGGAGGAACCCAGGGCTCTGTGAACTTGGATGACCCAAAAATTCACCTCTTTTATTCCCCTCTTACTTACATTAGTGTTTCCTTCTGTTATGAATGTGGGCACCATGCCAGGAAAACAGCAGCCTCCTGTGAGTGCTCATCTCCCAGCACAGTTGTAGATGATCTGACATTTAGTTTACAGTCAGCACCACCTTGAAATCACCACATTTATCAGGCTCACTGCAGGTTCCTGCTACTAATCATGTTAATAAAAGTGCTCCTACTTCACAGACTTGTTTTTAATGTTTTGATAACTACATACCAATATGATTGCTTGCTTCTGTGATTCAGTGTGTTTCACTTTATGATGTGAGGCATTATTCTGTAAAGTGGGCAGGTCACAGGCTGCACCAGGCTGCTAACAGGATCAAGGGCACAAAACAGCTTCAGAACAAGACATGCAGATGCCCAGGTGGGAAGGAGTGTGGAGAGGAGCCCAGGGCAGCCCCGGAGAGGAGCGATCAGGCCCATCTGTGATGTTATTCATCATTATTATTATGAAATCTGAGCATTTCCAGGACCTCATCTGTTGTGTTCTCAGCTGTATCCCAAACCCAGACCAGAGCTGGTGCTCACAATGTGGTGCAACCTGTTAGTAAACATTCGCCACTGTTTCTATTACAGCCAGGGTGATCACTGCCCTGATCCTCCACCACCTCTTTTCTTACAGACACTGGGCACCAGGATGAGCACCACTCAGGGCCCAGAGACTTGCTGCTTCCACCTGCCTAAGAGCCATTGTCCTTCCCACTCACCCAGCAGTGTGCCGGGGGCCTCTCCCAACATCCCTTCCTTTCTGCACACAATGAGTAGGTGCATAGGTCGGAGGATGCAATCCTAATAGTAACCCCTCCTGTGGCCCCGTGAGCCAGTCCATGCCCTGGGCAGCCACTCATTGTGCACCGCCCTCTTCTACCCAAGATGCCTTTCAGAAGTGCATGTGCACCTGTCAATAGCTACATCTTGCATTCCTTCATTTCCAGGGGCAGGAAGTCATCAGGGGAAAGAGGAAAGAAAATTGTACAGGTATAGACCAAAATTGTACAGGTATAGACCATTCCCAGCACCAAATGCCATTCCCATGCCTGGACACTCCTTAACTCAGCGGGGTCCAGCTTGGCCTCATGCTCTGAGGATGCTTGGTCCCGGTGCTGTCTCTGTCATGGAGAAGCTGTGTGTTCCCAAAGGATGCTCCATGACAAGCTTGCACATTCCGGCTGCCCAAGGGGCAACGTGTGGCTGGGAGTGAGCATCCTTTCCCTGCCCCGAGCCCGGGGAGATTGACTTTATGGACAAACATTATGTGAGGGGGGGTTTATGGGAAGCCATGTGGGAATCACTCACCCCCACTGTCCTCACAGCTGCCTCAGGTCAGCGCCAGAGCCTGGTCCCTGATAGTTCCATCTTTCCCGCCCACACGCCCCCCAAAATAATGTAGTCCACAAATTCATCCGGCGGCCCAGCTCTGCAGTGTACCAACAACACACCATGCCGCTTAGACAGACGGGGACGCCTCTAGTGTTTAAACGAGCCCTGCTGCTTTCATGCACATGGTGCCTCGGGATCTCGGCTAATGCTCTCTACATGACTACAGAAGAATCGATAAAAACGTTTTCTAAAAAAAAATTAAGAAGTAACAGAAAATGTTAACTCCTGGGCAGTTCTTATTGTTTGTTCCAGGGGACACAAAAGGGAGGGCCCCACGGGGTGTTCCCGCACGAAGCACGGTTGCCACAGCCCGTCCTTCCTTCCATGGACTTCTCGGACAGCGCGTGGTGAGAAGGATCCCGCAGTCAGCATAGGCAGCTCAGGAAGGCGTCAAGAAGGCAGCCCTGACGGGCATACTCCATGGAAAGGGAATCTGTTCAGGGGAGCGGCTGCAGCTCTGCTGTGACCCGACACTCAGGTAGGGCAGGCCCCACCTGCCCAGAAGCACGTCCTTCCCGCCCACAGGTCACAACAGGGCTTGGCTCCTCATACATGCAGGGCTGGGCAGGACATACCCAGACGCTGGTGGCAGAGGGAGGTTCACTCAGGAATGCCTAAGGGCCTACAGTTTTGTGCTCAGGTGGACCCACGGATGGGAGGTCCTGGGGCGCTGCACAGGTCCTGATTCTCTGGCCACAGGCCGTGTGACCTGACATGTGACCAACCACTCTGTGTGACACGAGCTAATGACAGCACCAGGGTGCCCAGATGGCGCCTGCAGTCACTGCACCCTCAGTGCATGGCCAGCGCTGGGGTAAAGAAGGTACTCGATAAACCGTGGCTGAATGAATGAATGAATGAACCAATAAATGGCCACACTGAGGACTTCGTGAGATAATCAAAGTAAAGCCCTGAATATCAGCTACTGACGTCATCCTCCTATTTGTCTGTCCTGAAAAAGCCAACACTGTCTATGGGTTGGTGAAGATGTCTTGATTTCCTCAGGTATCTGTGTTGGGGCCGAGGGGACCCAGTGCTCTGCAGACACGGCAGCGTCTTCACTGCCTGACCTGGAAGTCTAGGCCCTTTCTTAAAGATGCACATTTATTCTCCCTGCTAGAAGCATGCACACAAGCAGAGTCACGGGGCTGTGGCGTCTTCAGCAATTTAGAAAAAGGCAGCAGCAGGTGTCTAGGGTTGGAAGGACCTTTGAGCCCCGCTGAGCTGCCCCGCTCACCCTCATGGGTGCAGTCCTTCCATGCACAGCATGCTGTTTTGGAAACCCCGGTTGCTGGCGAAGTTGAGGGGACACACATGTGATGGTTCTGTTCTCCTCTCTAGGCAGTGACAGGAGCCAGGGCAGACCCAGGTGGGCCTGATGGGGGCTGCCCTATGAGGGGCACACTGTCCTCCCTCTGCATCTAGGGCAACAGTGTCCAGCCTGTCCCTGGGCGTCAGGCACCAGCACTGGAAGTGACCCTTCACCTTCTTCCCTGCTCAGCTCAGCCCCCCTTTCATCTTCCCCATAACCCAGCTCAGCCCCCACTCCCTCTTCACCCTGACCCCCTTCCCCTTCTCAGGTCAGTCCTCCACCCCCTTTCTTCCCTCTTTCCCCGACTCTCTTACCGTCCAACTCAGCTCCCCTCTCCCTCTTCACCCTGACCCCCTTCCCGCACTCAGGTCAGTTCCCTACCCCCTTTACCCCCAACCTCTTCCCCACCAGCTCAGCTCCCCCTCCCTCCTCCCTCTCTCCCACCTCTGAACCTGTATTTCCTCATGCATCATGGCATTTCATCCATGTGTTCACTGGGTGCTGAATGTCAAATGTGTGCTGCAGAGACTTCAGCAAACAAAACCCCAGTCCTTGCCCAGGAGGTGCTGGGTTCTGCTGGGGGAGACCCTCAGTGAGCAGCATGCATCTCACTGAACATCACAGCTGCACTCCAGGCACGGCCCAACCCCGAGGTGTCCCCAGGGGGTTCTGTTATGTCCAAGAATCTTTATAATAACATTCAGATGTTGCTTCAAGAGACTTCCAGAATGGAGGCATGAAGACTTCCACAGACCTCATCCCCAGAGAAACAACCATAACCCATAACAGGTGAAAAGTCTTAAAAAATCCACCATTCCACACCATTCCACATCTCTAGAAATTGTCCTAAGCACATGCAGCAAACTGAGAGACTCTCATTCTGGAAAATCTACTAAATCACAACCCAACGCCGCTTCACGCCCCTGGGATAAACTAAAACATGAAACCGGAATATAGCAAGTGTTGGCGAGGATGTGGATCAACTGCAGCCCTCACGCACTGCTGGTGTGAACGGAAAACGGCATGGCCACGCTGGAAAGCAGGCTGGTAGTTCTTGACAATGCTAAACAGTGTGAGTTATCTTATGAACCAGCCACATTCCAGTTCCAGGGTATAACCGAGAGAAATGAAAACACATGTCCACAGAAATGTGTGCACACCAGTGTTCACAGCGGCTTTACTTCTAACAGCCAGGAAGTGGGAGGTCACCCTGTGTGTATCAGCCCAGGCATGGACCGACAAAGTGTAGCCCACGAGCGTGTGAGTTTACTTTTGCTGCTATAACAAATGACCCCAGTGTCTGAGGCTTAAACTGGCACACACAAATTACCATACGGTTCTGCAGGTCAGAGTCTCAAGTGCCCCCCGAGAGGCTTCTGGATGGAATCATTTCCTTGTCTCTCACGTCACCGTGACCTCCGTGTCCACTGCCACTTCTTCTCTGATCTGACCCTCCCGCCCCTGTCCTGTAAGGACACTGTGAGTGCATTTAGGTGCCCACCCAGGTAACCCGGGATCATTTCAAGGTTGTAAACTTCATCACCCCAATGAAGTCCCTTTGCCACATCGCGTGCCATATTCACAGGCTCCAAGGATCACAACGTGGACATCTGGGGGGGTCATTATTTTTCCTTCCTCGCAACACTGTGAAGTGATTCTGCAATAAAAACAAAGCGAGTACGAATGACATTGCACACATGAACCATGACGGCAGTGTGCTGGGTGGCCCAGAAGACTGTGTGGGAGTGACTCCGTTCACATAGGGTGAGCAGCAAATCCACAGACAGAAAGTACAGTGGTGGTTATCTTGGGCCAGTGGGAAAAGCAGGGTGGAGGGGGAATGGGGAGTGACTGCTTAACAGGGATGGGGTATCTCTTGTGGGGTTCACTTTCTTTTGAAAATGTTCTAAAATTAGATTGTGGTGGTGGTTGCACAATTCCAAATGTACTAATCACCATAAATTGCACACTTTCAAAGTCTGAATTTTAAGGCATATGAATTGTATTTCAACCAAGTTTATTTTAAAAAACCATACCACTGGCCATTTTCACGGTGGTGCCTTTGGCACAGATGATGGGTGCCCCTGTGGAACCACTGCAGGGCCCTGAGCGGTGCCCAGTCGTCCTCTTGTTCTGCCTCACCGTGCTGGGGCCATGGGAGAAACATCATTCCACTAGGGAATGTGCTCAGTGAAGCAGAAGTGGTGAAATCAATTGTACCAAGTCTTGACTCCTTGACCCTTAAACAGATTCCTTGTTACTCCATGTGACAAATGGGAAGTACAGACAAACTCACACCAAAGTAAATGGCTGGGGGAAACCACCTGGGCCACTGTTTGAGTTGCTAGCTCAAGTAGCCACTTCTTCGTGGAAAACCTCTTTTTGCTCAAAATAAGGATTGACAGACAAGCTGCAGGTAGTCATGTTTGAGTGTTAGGCAGATATCTAATTGAAAAGGAATGGGTGAGTCTGTTGCTTTGAGGCAAAGAGCTGGTGGTATGTGCTGCAAGAACAAACAGAGCTTTCATGCAAAACTTAGAATGTTAGAAAGTTTGTGTCTGCCATGGCAAGCTCAATGGCTTCCCAATAGTGAAGGACTTTTCTGATGAGGCGGGTGGTGATGTTAACAAACGTGATTTTTTTAAACCGCTGTATAACGGAAGACCTGCATAATTGAGAAAACCAGCAATTTCATATGACGAATCCATGATGCTACAAAATTATGCATGGGTTTAAAGATTCATTCAGAGAACAAGAGAAACCAACAGGGTTTAGCAGAACAGAGCAGAAGTTCAGTGACACGGTGTCAGCTTTTATGCTGCAACTAATGTTTAAGAAACAGGAAACTGTTGACTTTTGAAGTAATATCAAAGAATAACACCTATAATCTTCGGAGGAGACTAAAATGACCCTCCCTTCCCATCTACACATCTGAGGGAGGATGATTTGTTTTCATATATTTCAACCCAAACAACGCATCGCAACAGAGTGGAAACAAGCAGCACCCAGAGAACCCAGCCGGCTTCTGTGACACCAGACATGGAAGAGATTTGCAAAAATGTAGCACAATGCCACTGTCTCACTAAGCTGGTGTTGTTTTGGAAAACACAGTTTGTTTTCATAAAATACATTACTTATGTCAACATGGAATAGGCTTATTGTTGATAGTTTAAAACAAATTAATCACTACTTTTCAAATGTCTGGGTTTTGATGTCTCGTATGGTAATTATCCATAGGTCTGGCCCCGGTACTTGTCAATCAGTAGATCCAGCCCCGGTACTCATCAGTGGGTCCAGCCCCGGTACTTATCAGTGGGTGCAGTCCTGGTACTATCAATGGATCCAGCCCTGGTACCCGTCAGTAGATCCAGCCCCAGTACTCATCAGTGGATCTAGTCCTGGTACTTATCAATGGGTGCAGTCCTGGTACTATTAATGGATCCAGCCCTGGTACTTACCAGTAGGGCTAGCCCTTGTACTGGGGAATAAAGTGGCCATCTCCCTGGGCCTCTGAGGGGCGCCGTCTGGACGCTGTTCAAGGCTCTGCACTGGCGGTGCAGACCACACGCCCCTACGTCAGGAGGCATCACGTGGAGCTGCAGCCTGGAGACCCGGGGACCCCCACGTAGATTTGGGGAAGACCAGGCTTGGCAGGCACTCACTGTGGGTTGTTTAGAGTGCTCACTTTAAAAGGTCAGGTATTTAAATTATATCCCCAAATCCAGACGACTGGACTCAACACCGTCACGAAGGAGAAGGGTGTGACAACTGCAGCCCCGTCTCTGACTCGGGCCCACTGAGCCGAACGTGGGCTCCCAAACCTGACCCGAGTCCCCAGGCTGGGAGGCTGCCTGTGGTCAGAGCCTGGCAGAGGGAAGGCTCCAGGCCCTGACCAGTCCCCTCTCCTCCCTAGCCATGGACGATCTGCTGATTTCAGCAGCTCCACTGTTCCAGACTGCAGCATGCAGAGATCTGTTTTTATTTTCTATAAAGAAGAAAGACTTGTCGAAGAGTCAGCTGCAGGTGCTGGGCTGACGACTGTCGCGGATCGGGGGAGAGTGCCCTCCTTCGGGTATGAGTAGATGCCGGAACCTGAACCTCCTGCTGCGGGTGCAGGAAATGCCAGGGCTCCCCCGACCCACTGGGCCATCGCAGCTCCCTGTGACCATGAACAAAAGTAAATTTAAATCTCCTGTCAGAGGACTCGGCTCAGGCCTGTGTTCTAGTAGTTTCCTCCTACGTTGCCAACTCTAGGCCACTGGCACCATCCCCATCCCTTTCCGTCTCTGGGAATCTCCTTGAAGGAGACTTCTCTGTCCCCCTCCCCTCACCCATCCTTCCATGTCCATCTCCCTACAGCAGCCAGAGGAACCACATCATTTAAGCTCTTGGAGGTCTTCTACTGCTTCCTGTTGCTCCTGAAATAACAGGGAGAGGCTCAACTCCCCTCTGTCTGGGGAGCCCACCAAGTCCTCCCCCACCAGGACCTGTGAGCTCACCCTGCCTGAGACTCCCTCTCCCAGCTGGGCATGGCTGCTCCCCGACCCTGGCCTCCTGGCCACCCCCTCTCAGAGAGCACCATTCCCACCACTCCTGTTAATCCTGTTGGTTATCTGTTCTCTGTTTGTCCCCGCAATGTCTGGGAGCTCCCTGGGGTTGAACCTTGTCTTTCAATGTCATCCATGAATTCTTGCCATCCAGCATATTACTTGGCACAGAGTGGGTGTTCAGCAAACACAGAGTGAAGGAAAGAGTTTTGGATGGTTCTTGTGGGTCTCACTGTGTTTTTCTGCATACCACTTGTTGAATTATGTAATTATGTGAGGACAGGCACCTAACATTCACCAAGAGGAATTTTCTAGCAGAAAAGCATCTGAAAATTTACATATGAGAAACAAAGTTAAATAAATGGAAGAAAACAAAGCCAGCTCAATCATTACCTTTTCACAATTTAAAATTCAGACGAAGAAGAAATCATTCCTGATTAATTTGTATCTGTCTTAAGTCTAAGTTTAATCTTTTTGTTTTGCATCACTTCATGCTTAGACAGAAGGAAGCCTTGTGTGTGTGTGTTTTTTTTTTTTTTTTGAGACAGAGTCTCACTCTGTCGCCCAGGCTGGAGTGCAGTGGCCGGATCTCAGCTCATTGCAAGCTGCGCCTCCTGGGTTCACGCCATTCTCCTGCCTCAGCCTCCCGAGTAGCTGGGACTATAGGCACTCACCACCTTGCCCGGCTAGTTTTTTGTATTTTTTTTAGTAGAGACGGGGGCCTTGTGTTTTTTAAGACAAATGCTTAGAGTCTTGTTTATGAGTCACCATGCAAGCATCCATCACTCTGGGAAGCCTATTTGGCAAAAGTTAATCAGAGATCAGAGATTTAATATTATGCACACATTTAAAGTTATGAGGAAAAATTCTAAGCAAATAAATCATGTTTTACAAATTACTAATACCCAAGGAACAGATTAAGAGGTGCACTGAAATCACGCTCCAGCCTCAGATGTAGGGGTCCACACGCAGCTCTGATCTGTCGTCAAATGGCTCCAACTAAAACAATTATCAATGTTTGCATATATTTATCTCCACGTGTGTTTTTAAGAACAGAATGCCAGCAGTGTGCTCGGAGCGGCACAGAAGATGAAACAGGACGAGGTCTCAGCCCTCGAGGCTTACAATCAAAGTAGGACAGATAAAACAATTCAGACATGAAATACATCAGTTGGAAAGGCTGTTAGAATTTATGAGGTGCAAGGTTTTGTCAGCTTTTCTTGGGAAAGACAGAACGGAATGGGAGGCCAAATGGCTGAGAACCATCTTGGGCTGGTGGCGTTGGGGGGGAACGATGAATGAAAGATAAACACACTGGAGACGGAGGAGAAAAAGGGATGGTGAGCAGCGGGCTAGAGTGGTCTGGGGAGGGGCAGGGCCCTGGGGTAAGAAAGTCAAAAGCCACAGGCTCCACAGTTCTCAGCATGACTCTGTTTCCTCTCAGGGAACGAGTCATTGGCCAAGTGTATAAAACACAGCTACTTGTGTCTGGAACTGGTCACCCCCCTCAGAATTCACAATCTTTCTTTTTTTCTTTCTCTCCCTGCAAAGGGCCTAGAGCTGGTCCTTGGTACGAGCTGAAGAGAATAGAGAAAGAATTGGCCTCGTGCCTCCCTCCTGCTGTGCCCAGGCGTCCTGGAAGCAGGACCAGCGTTGCAGATCACGTGACTGATGGAGGTTGCGAGACCTAAGCCTTCCTAGTTCTTAGATTCACTGTTATCTTGGTTTAACCATCTTGGAAACCAATTTAAAAATCTGGAGTTTTCCCCAGTTTACAAATCACAGTTCAGTCTCTTTCCCAGTTTTGGCTTGCTACAATTAATAACAATAACAGGTGATACTTCCAGAAGGGTCATGGCAGGCTAAGCGCTTGGCTAAGTCTTTGCACGCTGGCTGCTCAGAAGGCCCTCGAAGGCACATTATTCAGTGAGAACAGCAAGTTCTGCACCAGCCGCACCAGGACATCATTTACGTTTTTAAAATGCCACGGAAAGCAAATCTGTATACTTTTACAGACATTTTTAGCTGCACAGGAAAGTAAACACATGAAGCAGAAAACACCAGTTGACTCCGAGGTGAGAATCAATTTAACGTGGGGCCTGGGCGGGGGTGGAGTGGGGGATTATTGCTTGAACTGTACACTCTGAGTTTTCAGTGATGAGAAATCACTCATGTGTTACTTGTGCAATTAAAAAAACAATAAATAAGAGTGAAAGTGGCTGCTTTCTGCTGCTTAATTTTCCTTCAGAAAAGATGCTGAGAACTGGGTGGGTGACTGTAAGGCCGTCTGCCTTTGAGTTACTCCACGGCCAGGGTCCCTCTGGAGGCCACAGAAACACAATAGCTGTGGAAGACATGGTGCCCCAGCTGGTTATGGGGTCAGCTGGGGAAGGAAGTGGAGTGAAAATGGAGTCATTTTGTCCCTGGGCCCTGACCTCTCCATGCTCTGCCTGGAACCCTGCCTCAGGAAGCAGGTCTGCAGTTTCCGACTGGATGACCCAGGACTGAGAGCCCTACAGGAAGACCCAGGCCTTAGATTCAATGTTACCTTGGTCAAATTGATTTGGAAACTAATTTTAAAATCCAGCAAGGCAGCTGCTGTGCCCCTGCTACCCCTCACTCAGTATGGGCAGGCGTCCCAGGGTCTCTGGGAATGAGGAAGATGGCAGAAACCAGAGGGCAGAGGTGGAGGAAGAAAGAGCATCCCCCTTGACAGTGTCCACTTCCCCGGTCCTGTCCCGTCACTCAGTGGCCCCCCTTAAGGCATCCAGCGTTCCTCACCTTCCCCATGGGTTTCCCACTCTCCCCTGTCCTGAGCCTGGAGGCTTCCTCCTTGTCCTCCCCACTGGATCTCTTGGATTCTCAGCCTTTCTTCAGCAGTTGGATCAACAATACTGATGCTGAGAAGCCATGCCCACCATTTCCAGCCTCTGCTGACATCCCTCCCCTGACCTGCAGATATTCCTAGCCATACCTCCTTCCTCAGCACGGCTCACCGCAGGGGGTGCTGGGAGAGCCGCCTCTGCCTTCTGCTCCCAAGCTCTGTGAAGGCACAGCTGCTTATCTATGATTTTATCCCCAGGCTTAGCATGAAGTAGGTATTCGGATGTTTATTGAATGATAAGTTAATGAGCCTCAGTAGATTATTTTTTGAACTATTATTTAATTACTCTCTCACTCTCTCTCTGTATGTGTGTGTGTTGTCTCTCCATAACCTGGTGAGTTTTCCAAGGGTAAACACGATGGTGATTGAGAGTATGATCTATAGTCCCAGGTGATCTGGGTTTAAATACCAGCTCTGCCACTCACTGGCTGGGCAACCCTGGTAAAGTCACACTGGTCAACTTCCTGTGCCTCAAGTTCTTTGCCTGCAAAAGGATCAAATGAAGGATCAAATGCTGCTTAATTTTCCTTCAGAAAATGTGCTAAGACCTGGGTGGGCTACTGTAAGAGCATCTGCCTTTGAGTTACTCCACGGCCAGGGTCTCCCATACCTTAACACCCCCTCAGGCACTCCCTGGCTGGAGGCCACAGAAACACAATAGTTGTGGAAGAAGTGGTGCCCTAGCTGGTTATGGGGTCAGCTGGGAAAAGAAATGGAGGATCAAATGAAGTTAATGCACATAAAGGGCTTGGAACTGTGCTGGGAAACCCATCAGTGCTGGAGAGTGTTAGGTGCAGTTGTCGCTGTTATTGTCACTGCCATCCGTATCCCCACTATCACCATCACCACCATCACCATCATAATCGCCATCATGATGACCATGATCACGATTAATGTCATTATCATCACCATCATGATCATCACTATGATCATCATAAACATCATCATCATCTCCTCATCACCACAATCACCATCATCATCATCACCATCACCATCACCATCACCACAATCACCACCATCACCATCATCATCCTCCCCATCACCACAATCACCATCATCACCATCATCCTCCCCATCACCACAATCACCATCATCATCATCCTCCCCATCACCACAAACCATCATCATCATCCTCCCCATCACCACAATCACCATCATCATCATCATCCTCCCCATCACCACAATCACCATCATCATCATCCTCCCCATCACCACAATCACCATCATCATCATCCTCCCCATCACCACAATCACCATCATCATCATCATCCTCCCCATCGCCACAATCACCATCATCACCATCCTCATCCTCCCCATCACCACAATCATCATCACCATCACCATCCTCCCCATCACCACAGTCACTGTCATCATCATCATCCTCCCCATCACTACAATCACCATCATCATCACCATCATCATCCTCCCCATCACCACAATCACTGTCATCATCACCATCATCATCCTCCCCATCACCATCACCATCACCATCATAATCGCCATCATCATGACCATGATCATGATTAATATCATTATCATCACCATCATGATCATCACTATGATCATCATAAACATGATCATCATCCTCCCCATCACCACAATCACCATCATCACCATCACCATCACCACAATCACCATCATCACCATCATCCTCCCCATCGCCACAATCACCATCACCATCATCACCCTCCCCATCACCACAGTCACCATCATCACCATCCTCCCCATCACCACAATCACCATCACCATCCTCCCCATCACCACAATCACCTTTATCACCATCATCATCATCATCATCACCATCATCCCCCCATCACCACCATCATCACCATCACCATCATCAACTCAAATGGCTTGGAGAGTATCCAACAATAGATCCTTAATAAATTCAATTTGACCAAATAATCAGAAAGATAAAGCTTCCTCTAAACATGAAGATTGAAAATCAAAAGAGAAATGGCACAAAATCATAGACATTTTATAAAACACAAATATCTGTACATCAAATAATACATAGGCCTACCCTAAAACAGGACCTAACAAATGAAAGCAATCTTGCTGGTGGGTTCAGAATTGAAGGACAGGAGGAGAAGATTGTAAGAGGGATGGCGTGGCAAGACAGACTGAGGGCAGGGAGGGCTTCCCCAAGGTCAAAGGGAAATGCTGGAAATGACCAAGAGACCCTCGGCTCAAGTGAGCCTGCTGCTCTGCACAGCACCTGTCTGTGCCAATGGTGCTTTTCAGCAGGATCGTTTTATTGGAACATTTCAGAGCAGACCTGTGGCTGGGATCCAGCTCTGCCACTTACAGTCTTGTTCACCCTGAGCCAAGATTCCCTCACTCTCGAGTCTGGTTTCCCTTATCTGCGATGTGCAGGTGGAGAAGCGGAGGCGAGCCAGGCCCGGCGAGCCCTCAGAGGCAGGAGTGGTTGCCCATAGGCCTGCAGAGGCAGTGGAAGGAGGGGCCTCATATCTCTGACGGCTTCCCAGGGAAATGCCCCTGCTCCTGGGAGCAGGCTCCATCCAGGCACCTGCTCATCTCACTGGGTCTCACTGTGACCCGTGGGCTAGTGTCCCCTGTGAGAGAGCTGCTGGCCCAGACAGCACGCCTTGTGCATTCGCCTCGCAGCTGTCAGCCCCTGCAGGCTCTGGGTCCCTGCTTCCTTGCCCTTAAACTCGGTCCTGTAGCTTCCTCTAAGCCACATGCCCCACCCCCACTAAGCACACATTCTCACAGGGTATCTGCTGAGCTCCTGTTATATTTTATCATTGTTTTAGCAAAAATCTATTCACGCATTTATTTCCCTGGGAAGCCATCTTAGCTTCCTCTAAGCCACATGCCCCACCCCCACTAAGCACACATTCTCACAGGGTATCTGCTGAGCTCCTGTTATATTTTATCATTGTTTTAGCAAAAATCTATTCATGCATTTATTCAACTGAGGTGCTCCCAGCCCCCAATACTTCCAGGCTGTGGCCAGGTACCCTGCTGTCCACTGGAGACAGCAGTGGATGGGAGAGGGACTCTTCCACTCCATGGAGTGGGCTTTCTAGTGGGAGAAAGCGGCCCCAGGCCAATTGTTACACAGGCAGAACTGCTAGAGCCAGGAAGAGCTGGGAAGGAAATGCATGGGGTGTAGGATGAGTGGAAAGGGCAGGGATTCTAATTTGTGAGGTTGTTTGAGCAGCCTCTCTGAGGAAGAGCTACTCAATATTGATCTGCTGGGCCAATGATGCTGTCTGTCAGTACCCAGAAGCCAGGACAAACATTCCAGATTCAGGAAGGCAAGTGCAAGAGCTGGCTGAGGCTGCACCATTTAGAGCCTTGATGGGTAGGAAAGCCACCAGAAGGAGTTCAGCAGGGAACCTCTGTACTGATGCACATATATGTTTAAGACAGGGTCTTGCTCTTTCATCCAGGCTGAAGTGCTGTGGCATGATCTTGGTTCACTGCAACCTCTGCTTCCCGAGTTCAAGTGAGTCTCATGCCTCAGCCTTCCAAGTAGCTGAGACTACAGGCATGCAACACCACACCCAGCTGATTTTTGTATTTTTTGTAGGGACAGGGTTTCACCATGTTGGCCAGGCTAGTCTCAAACTCCTGGCCTCAAGCAATCCACCCGCCTCGGCCTCCCCAAGTGCTGGGATTACAGGTGTAAGCCACTGTGCCCTGTCCTGATGAATATTTTAAAATGAATATTTTAAAAAGTCACTGTCATCTTGAAGGCCTGTGTGGCTGTATGGGCCGGTCCATCCAGCGACATGCTGGCTACACTTCAGTGCAGGTGCAGACACAGGTGGGCGAGCAGGAGAGGAGTCTCATAGACACTATTCAGCCCTACCTTGCGGCTGCCTCTGTCCCTGCTCCTGGATGTCTTCCATGGGACCCAGGGAATGGTCTGCACAGAATGTGTATGTGACAGCCCCTGTCTCCCCTTAAACATCTAATGCTCCTCACTGCTCTCTGCACAGGGACAGGCAAGTGCCCAGACATGACCATGAGGCCAGCACCATCTGGCCACCTGGCCGCCTCTCGCGTCCAGCCCTCTGTCCCTCCACAGAGCCTTGTGATACATGGTCTCCTCTTCTCCCCCACTTTCACCTCCCCTCTGACCTCCACCACAAACACCAAGAACATCTGGAAAACTAAGGGTAGGACCACACATGGTACAATTCCCTCAGGCGCAGTGCCCAGAACAGGGAAGTCGACAGAGACAGAAAGTAGATTAGTGGCTGCCTAGGGCTGGGGGCCATGAGGGCGCAGAAGGGGGACAGCCAAGGATTTGGAGTTTCTTTGTGAGGTGATGAAGACATTCTAAAGTGAACTGGGGTGGTGGCTGCCCAACTCTGAATGTAGACACTGTTGATTTGCATGGCTTAGATGAGTGGAGTGTAGGGCGTGTAAATTATACCTTAATAAAACTGTTAAAGAAACAAAGGGCAGGCGTGCTGGGTATCATCAGGACATCTGGGGAGAAGTGGAGCCTGCAGGGCTAGCTTGTGCCCCAGCCTCGGAAGACAGGCTCCCGACAGGTGCAGGGAGCACTGCCCGGGCTCCACCGCACCAGGTCCCGCAGGGAGTGGAAGAAGCTCTAGGTGCAGCTCTCGGGGCATTGGGTACAACTCGGGAGACTCTCCCGGGAAGCACTGCGAGGGAAGTCTACAGGCCAAAGGAACTGCTGGTGCCCAGAAGCCAGGATGGAACATTCCAGAGAACTGGCCTGGAGCCCGGGGGCACAGGGACAGGTACCTGGGACAGGTCTGAGAAGGACTTGGGGAGAGGGCTCCAGGCAGGGGGATGGCCCCGGGAAAGCCTCAGGGCTCACGCTGCTTTTTTCACTGCGCTCGGACAATAAGGAGGAGAGAAGATCCATGCAGGGCGCTTGGCTCATGGAAATAGATAAGGAGGCAAACGTCTCAAAAATCAAGAGTGAAGCCTCGTGTGCCTCTGTGGTTGGAGGTGGGGAGGCGGCATTAGGCAGACGCTGCAGAGGCCAGGCCTGGATGACCGGGAGGGGAAGGTGGACAGGAACCTCTCAGTGCATGCACGAGGCACCGGCAGCATGCTGCCGATGGTGACGACGGCCACGAGCAAAGTGAAACAGGGAGCGGGTCACCTGCGGCCGGGCTGGGAGCACCCTCTTCCCACAGGCCTCCCTGAGGAGGCGTCCACATGACGGCTGAGACTTGAGGGAGAGGCTGGGACCCTCAGGCAGGCCAGCCAGGGCTGAGGAGATGCCTGTAGCTTGGGTCTACCAGGCTGGGGAGACGGTGGGAGCTCAGTAGAAAGGGCTAAGCCGCCACATTCCCGATTCCACCTCACGGTAGCGGCTCCAGGCATTCCAGACATGGATGGTGTGGGGCTGAAGAGTGGCCCCTAAAGGTGTCCATGTCCTGATCCCCAGGACCTAGGAACACAGCTCAGACAGCCAAAGACCCTGGCAGAGCGGATGCAGTCACGGCCTTGGGATGGGAGATTCCCCTGGGTCATGGAGGCAGCCCAAGCACAGGGCATCGTCACGAGTCCTTACAGGAGGGAGGCAGCAGGGTGGGTCCCAGGAGGAGGTGTGACTTCGGAGCACAGAGGGACTGGAGAGGCTGCCTCACGGGCCATGAGGGTGGAGGAGGGACCGTCCCAGGAGGAGGGGTGATGCTGGAGTACAGAGGGACCGAAGGAGACTGCCTCACTGGCTGTGAAGATGGAGGAGGGGCCAGGAGCCAAGGAACAGAAGCTGGAAAAGGTGAGGAAGTGAATTCTCCAGGAGGAACCCGCCCTCCTGACCCTCCACTCTAGCCCAGTGAAGCTGATTCTGGACTTCTGATCCCTAGAACTGTAAGAGAACAAACCAGTGTTGTTTGAAGCCACCTGGTTTGTGCTCATCTGTAACAGCAGCCACAGGAAACTAATACACATGGTGAGACATCATGCACGGATCCCTGGAGCCAGGCCCTGGCAAGTAGATCCCACTGGTCTGCCGCCCAGGTGAGCCTGCTGCCTCCTCTGCAGACCAGGCCAGCGGGAAGCAAGGCAACTCCTGGGAGGAAGACCCTACCTGCTCCCTCCCCTGCCTGCAGCACACAGAGTCCAGAACCCTGGAACTGGTTTCCTTTTGGATAGTGCCCTTGTCCATTAATTTGGGAGATGCCCTAACGCTCATGAGGTCTGGAATCCATGAGGTCTGGAATCCATGCTTCAGGACAGACTCTCTTCAGCGGACCCTGATTTATCCTCAGGTCCTCGGGTCCTGTCATTTGTTGGGGTGTAGGACTTGCAAGGCCTTGGGTTCACATCTACTCCTCGAGGAGTCACAGTCCTAGTGCTTCATCATCCACACGAACAGTCGGGGCTGGGGGTGGCCCACTTTGTAAGCCCCCACTAGGCGCCTCCCACTGCTAATGGCTCATTTCGTGCGCCCACCTCCTGTCACCAGTGGTGGTCTGGAAACAAAGATGCCAGAGCCCCTTCCATAACACAGACCCCCGCTTTTGCCAGCGGGAGTCATGAGGGGACTAATTTCCCCCCTAGAGCGTCAACCTGAAAAACCAATGGGCTGCCTTCAGTGCACAGCAAGGCAGCTGAGAAGGGCCATGCATGCTGCTATTTAAGGTGTGAGAGGTCTACATGCATCAACCAGAGACTTACGAAGGTATCAAAAAATATGCGCAATTTTTTTTTTTAAAGTAGAGGTTTTGAGATGGAGTCTTGCTCTGTCACCCAGGCTGGAGTACAATGGCAATAGCTTGGCTCACTGCAGCCTCCACCTCCCGGGTTCTAGCAATTCTCCCGCCTCAGCCTCCCTAGTAGCTGGGGTTGCAGGCATGTGCCACCACACCTGGCTAATTTTTGTATTTTTAGTACAGATGGGGTTTCACCATGTTGACCAGGCTGGTCTCAAACTCATGACCTCAGGTGATCCGCCCACCTCAGCCTCACAAAGTGCTAGAGGGTGAGTCACTGCATCTGGCCAAAAAAGCGGAGTTTGCCTTGACTTTATACAGATTTCTTTCTTTTTTTCTTTTTTTTTTTTTTTTTTGTAGCAGCCTAAGAGTCTGTAAATCCAGGCCTTCACCTGGGTTGCACTGTAAACAAAGGGGGCATGCTACCTACTGCAAGTCAGCTGCTTTCCGGCTGATAAACATGCCACTTGCGGGGAAGGTGCTGGATGCGCCTCAAGTGCACAGATGTTTATTTTACAGCTTTTTTTTTTTTTTTAAATTCAGAAAGTGTATGCAACTTAATTAGCCATCTTATTTTACAAAAAAAGGCAGCACATTTTGGCTCCAGGAGCTTCTGAATAACTATAATATAGAGGGACGTTTGCATTCATAATTGGTACTCAGCCTTGTACTTCAATTTCACTGAAGTTTCAATGGGGAGACAAATGTCATCTAGCTTTGCATGGAGATTCGTAGCTCAATCGAACTCCACAAGTATTTATTGGGTGCCTACACCATGCTCTGCATCAGGGGTGGAGAGGGGTTGTGGGAGACAAGCCAGATGTGGCCTCTGTTTTCAGGGAACACAACCTGGGGCTGGAATCACTGAAAGGGTAGACTTTAAGATCTCCATCCGGGCCGGGCGCAGTGGCTCATACCTGTAATTCCAGCACTTTGGAAGGCTGAGGCAGGAGGATCATTTGAGGCCAGGAGTTTGAGACCAGCCTGGCCAACATGGTGAAACCCTGTCTCTACTAAAAATACAAAACTTAGCCAGGCATGGTGGTGCTTGCCTGTAATCCCAGCTACTCGGGAGGTTGAGGCAAGAGAATCACTTGAACCCGGGAGGAGGAGGTTGCAGTGAGCTGAGATCACACCACTGCACTCCAGCCTGGGTAACATAGCGAGACTCCGTCTCAAAAAAAAATCTCCATCGAGGGAGATTTAGAGGCAACTCCCCGACTACCTGGCTGTCTGCGAGTAGAGTCTCCCCTGCTCGAGTGGGGTAAAGTGAATTTTGAGGAGTCCTGGAAGAATTGTGAGAGTGTGAGTACGTATTTGTCCACTTGGGACTCTGAATTTCCTTTGGGAAGCCCCCACCCTCCAGCCTCAGGTGTGGGGTTTGAGTGGGAGGATGCCCGTCTGTGCCATGCATGGCCCTGCAGGACTGAGGATGATCACAGCTGCTCATCCCTCAGCACATGGTCAGGGTCGGGCATGGAACTCAATCCCAGCCCAGGAGTACTGGAAAGAAAAACATCCTTTCCTTCCTACAAGACTGAATGGATGAGTGAGAAGCCCTCTTTTCCCTTGGATGGGGCAGAGTGTCTATTTTCTTATTGCTTGACCGGAGGATCTAGATTTGTCCTGGGCCACATATATGGATCTGAAACTAAAGACTAAAAACATGATGTAAGGCAGAATGGACCGGATGAGAGAAGCGATAT
Source organism: Colobus angolensis palliatus (assembly GCF_000951035.1). NCBI lineage: Eukaryota > Metazoa > Chordata > Mammalia > Primates > Cercopithecidae > Colobus > Colobus angolensis. Next base: position 3,045,193 of record NW_012114444.1, read on the forward strand.
TTTGAGTGACGTTAGCTCACATCAGTTGGATTGGGGGTTTTGTTTGGTGTAACTCACAGCCCAGACTTTCCAGGGACAGCAAGTGCAAGGCTGAGATGAGATGGAGGAGAGGTGGCCAGGTCCTTGGTGAGAATCCTGGCCGACCGTCCCTTGAGTTGGCTGTGTGAGTAGCTCCAAGTACTGGGAGGGAACTGGTACGTGTACAAAATCATGAGCTGTAGAGATGTTTTATTCTTTGATGAACTGTAAATGATGATTCTGTAATTTTCACACATTGCTCGGAGTTCAACCAGTGGAACGTGAGAACGTCCCCAGTTATTTTGCATTAATTTGTAGAGAAAGTCAACAGCTACATCTGGTGAAATCATATAATGCTTTTGTCAGAAAGTATGACAACCTTCTGACAAAAGCAAAAAATTAATAAACCCTTAGAATACCTGGGTCTGCATAACTCCCAATGGCAGTGCGTCATTCCTCCATAGTGCCCTAGCCTCTCCCTGGTGCCCAACACATTCTGAGTAGCCATTCTCTTTGGTGGGTAAAAGGACCTCTGTCTTCACCAAGAGGGGTGGATCATACAGGTAACAGGTCCCCCCGGGAATTGCTCTGGCCCTTCCCAGGTGACAGCTGGCAGAGAGGGCGTATGGGGGACAATACCTTAATTTGATTAGAGCTGAGGGTCGGGATACAGAGAGATTTGCCAAGGAGGGACAGAGGTTTCCTGGATGGGCAGGCCAGCTTGGTAGTCCTGCATAGTGGGGAGGCTGTGTGGGGTAGGGGGCCTCAGGGAAGGAGTGGGGCTTGAAGGAGGGAAGGAGACATTAAAGAGAGAAACGAAGACAAGTTTTCCCTATGCACAGCTTTGCCTCAGGCTAGTTTGCTTCTTAGATGATCCACAGGCAGGGAGCCAGGGATCAGAAATGTTCATTATGTCAAGACATACTGTTGGTATTGAGCATCATCATGTTCTCCTGGGGCCGCCCAGGGCTGCCCAGGGATTTAATCAATCAAGGAGAAGCACCTTCCCCATCCACTGCAAGCATCTAGAACACATTAGAACCATAGGCTGCATTTCAAGTGTGTAGCCCCACACAGTCCACCCACCAACCCACCCATCCTTCCTGGGACCCCAGAGAACCCAGGCCCATGGCTGTGCCCAAGAAAATCAGAGATTCAGCTCAGTTCCCATGGACAATGATTGCGCCTTTTCCCCATGCAGACCCTTCAACATGAAAAACATCCATGCATCCTTCAAAATGCAAAACATCTATGCATCGTTTGATACACAAAACATACAATCATCTTTCAACACGCAAAACAGCCACTCATCCTTTAATACACAAAACAGCCACTCATCCTTCAATACACAAACATCCACACATCCTTCAACACACAAACATCCACTCATCCTTCAACACACAAACATCCACTCATCCTTCAACATACAAAACATCCATGCATTCCTTCAACACACAAAACATCCACACATCCTTCAATACACAAAACATCCGCTCATCCATCAACACAGAAAACATCTATGCATTCTTTAACGCACAAAACATCCACTCATCCTTCAACACAAAAAACATCCACTCATCTTTCAATACACAAAACATCCACTCATCCTTCAACACACAAAACATCCACTCATCCTTCAACACACAAACATACACTGATCCTTCAACACACAAACATACACTCATCCTTCAACA
>NW_012114444.1:3046954-3051954 GCF_000951035.1 Colobus angolensis palliatus
ACATCCACTCATCCTTCAACACACAAACATACACTGATCCTTCAACACACAAACATACACTCATCCTTCAACACACAAAACATCCACTCATCCTTAAATACACAAAACACACACTCATCCTTCAGCACACAAAGTATCTACTCATCCTTCAATACACTAAACATCCACTTATCCTTCAACACACAAAACATCCACTCATCCTTCAACACAAAAAACATCCACTCATCCTTCAACGCACAAAACATCCACTCATCCTTCAACACACAAACATACACTGATCCTTCAATCCACAAACATACACTCATCCTTCAACACACAAAACATCTATGCATCCTTCAACACACAAACATCCACTCATCCTTCAACACACAAAACATCCACTCATCCTTAAATACACAAAACACACACTCATCCTTCAGCACACAAAATATCTACTCATCCTTCAATACACTAAACATCCACTTATCCTTCAACACACAAAACATCCACTCATTCTTCAACACATAAAACATCCACTCATCTTTCAACACACTAAACATCCACTTATTCTTTAACACGGAAAACATTCACTCATGCTTCAACACACAAAACATTCACTCATCTTTCAACATGCAAAACTTCCACTCATCCTTCAACACACAAAATATCCACTCATCCTTCAACACACAAAGCATCCACTCATCCTTCAACACACATCCTTCAACACACAAAACACACACTCATCCTTCAAATACACAAAACATCCACTTATTCTTCAACATGGAAAACATCTACTTATGCTTCAACACACAAAACATACACTCATCCTTCAATACGCAAAACATCCACTCATCTTTTAACACACTAAACATCCATTTATCCTTCAACACACAAAACATCCACTCATGCTTCAATACACAAAACATCCACTCATCCTTCAACACACAAAACATCCATGCATTTTTTAACACAAAAAACATTTATGTGGTGACACAAGTAAATGTTTCCATGCACTCCTACAGCCATCAGCTGGGGTTCCCTTGTTGCTTTTTAATTTCCTGCTGAACTTTATAGCTCTTGCAATGACATTCTTCTCTTGCATAAAAATAATGAAATCTCCCAAGACCCTGGAGTCCCAAAGATTAATGGGGCTAACTGTGGATTGGTGTTTTCAGTCTTCTAAACAAACTGTGGAGAGGTACACATTTTGCCATGGAGAAATCCATGCACTCATACAGGCCCTCTTACTTCATTTGCCTGACGTTTCTGAGCACCCAGCACTACAGGGGTGAACAGGCTTCTCCTGGGTGCTGAGTGGCAGCAGTGGCCACTAAGAGCTCAGAGCTGAGACAACTCATAAGGCTCCATCTGGCCCAGAGGAGAGAACAGCAGGGTTGATAAGTGATGTCTGCCTCAGGTGAGGGATGGAAGAGAGTGGGATCGATTAGTGATGTCTGCCTTGGGCGAAGGAGGGGATGCAGTGGTACAGACATATTTTTGCCAGCCTACTCCTGCTCCAAGCCAGGTGCTGTCCTAGATCCTGGTGAGATGGGCAATCAGCTTGGTTTGTCACACAAACCATCCACTAAACCAGGAATTAGTGAAGCCAAGACCAGGGGTTAGGGTGGTCAGTTAATCTGTATCAGCCTGGGTGGGTTTCTCAGCACAAGGAACCTTTATTCTCTTCTAACCCTGACCTGCCAGCTGCAAACATGATCAGCTGGGGAAGCATCATGACAGAGAGGGCTAATGGCTCTGCTGGTGGGTGACCTGGCGAGGATGAATCTGATGAGTCGCTCTCTTGCTGCAGGAAGAACGTTTTATGTTCACACACAAAAAATAAAAGTCAAAATAAAGCCCACACTGAGAAGCCGTGCCACCAGGAGTTGTGCTCCAGTTCCTTCTGGCAGCTTTGATTTAGAGCTCACACTGCCTGCCTCCAAAGCGGGAGCACACCCTCTGGACTCCCTCTTTCATCTTCTCCTCCACTTGTCCCTTCTCCTTCCCTCCCTTCTCCTCCTACTCAGAGTCAATCCTTAGACCATGTCTTAGACCAAAACCCAAGGACAAGGTCCTTGAGGTAGCCACCTTTCCTGTCCTTCCAGCCCCATCCCATGTCATCAGCCTCTCCCCTACTGGCAGAGTTGAATCCTATTTATTCCTGAGATCTGGGTGGTTCACATGTTCCCAGGGAAGCTGTGACCACCTCCCATCTGGGTCAATTTCCTTCATCATATGCTGTTCAGCAGGAGTTGGCAAACATGTTCTGTAAAAGGCCAGATAACAAAATCTCTCAGGTTGGGTAAGGTCACTACTACAATTACTCAACTCTGCTGTCACAGAGTGAAAGCAGTTGCAGATAATATGTAAATGAATGGGTGTGGTTGTGTTCCAATAAAACTTTATTTACAAATACAGGCAGAGGGCCAGATACTGCGTGTGTGCCAGGCTGCTAAGCCCTGTTCTATAGAATCATGATCCCTTCTCTCCATTGCCTTTTCTTCATTCCAAGATTTTACTAATAACTGTCATGAAGAGATTTAAACTCCATGAGTACAGGTTTGTCTTTCTACCACCATTATAGACCACCCAGCAAATATTTGTGAAATGTGCCACTGAGTCTGATAGGAAGAACCTTTGTTTTATGGTGTCTGCCATAAAACTGGAGCTGTGTGTAATCCATAAGTATATGCCCTGGGATTTGTGTTAACAATAGCAGGAAAAACCTTCTCTCTCTTTTCTCCTCAACTTAAACTTAAACACATAGGCTTGGACCTGTCCTTGCCAGCTTGCTGCCATCATGAGAGAAGAGCCTGACTGAAGAGTCAACCTAGAGGCAGTGGGCATAGAGAGAAACAAGGCCCTGGTAACGGCTTCAGCCTCTGGGTCAAGCTGCTCCTGAAGCTGGACCCTGGATTTCTCTGGCACTTAGCTTTTTTGTGTTGACCACTTTGAATTCAGTGTTATCACTTGCAGATGAATGAGCTCCACCTGGTAGAACCTCATTAATAAAACTCCGAGCTCTGACCCTGTGCTGCACCTTCCCAGAGTGTTGCTCCTTCATGTGGCAGCACTCTTCATGAGTTTATCATCAGGTGTGCAAACTGCTTGGGTTATCTCTGTTCTGTCCCGAGAGAATCCTCCCCAGCAAAGGTGGAGTTCCGCTCACTGGAACACTGTGGGCATTTAACTCACTATGGCACAGGCATATGGCAGCTGGCACTTCTGTGAGAACCCTGGACTTGGTCCAAAGCTTTATAAGGGGTCCAGAGCCCTTATAAAGATGTGACTCCCTCAACCTGTGGAGGGGCCGGGGTGCTTCCATCCAGGCAGCTTGTCCTGGAACAAGGGCTTTGTGGGGAGGGGGACACCTTCTCAGTGGCCAGATGCAGTATTTCTCACATTGGGTCCTCTGCAATACTTTTATACTTACACTGAGACCATTTTTTTTTCTCTGTAGTTAAATAAGATCCACAAGCTTGCAATGACATTCACAAATTGGGGAGAAGGCAGGAAGGAGAAAGGGGGGCGGGGGGGCAGGTTGAATCTGTGCGTGTGAACTGTGTAAACTCTGTCTCTGGCAGCAATTTAAAGGCTTTGCCTTCTCTCCCCCTGAGGTACTCCATGACTCCCACTGCAGTGAGATGCCTGCGTCCACTTCATTTCCCGTTGTATACAGGGCCCACAAGGCCTCTACCAAGCACATCCCCACATGGTGAGACACGCGTGTGTTTGCTGGCTGGGCTGGTGAGAGCAGGCCCCAGTGAAAATATGAGTCTTGGCCGGGCTACAGCGTGGCGCTGCTTATTCTTTTGAATCTATGTGAGTGCAAGGTGTGGAGAGGGGGAGGGAAGGCACCTTTGTGGTCACCACGCCCAGCAAGCACCAGGCGAGGGGCCCAGGCCACGAAGCCAGCTGGGGCCAGCTGGTGAACAGGTTCTTGGAGCCACCCTGGGGCTGTGGGTACTCACTGGCCAGAAGGTCCACTCGCAGGCCTGCGGGGCTTCTGGGGCCCTTACAGGCATTCAGATCCATCAGCTGGACTCAGGAGCTGTAGCAGCTACAAGCCAGAGCCTGCTGTTTCTCCCACGGGAGGGAGGATGGGGCCACGGGGTGGGGAGTGAGGGGAGCTCCTGGCGGGGCTCAAGATGTTATCAACACACAGCTTTCCCTTCCATCTGTCCTGTATTTGAGTTTATCAAAATTGTGTTTATATGCAGTTTACATACATATCTGCCATGTGATGGGATTTCCGCCATGGGAGGGTCCAGAGCACATCAGCTGTTGCCACTTCCTCTTGCTGGGAATAGCATGAACCTCGTGTTGGTGGGGGGTCAGCTCTGGTTTCAGGCTCATGCTGCTCAGTGGAACATCAGGGCTACTGTGCTGCGAGGCAGGAGGCCCAGAGGCTCCTGGGATGGCCCTGGGGGTGCCCATGCTGGTCAGGACTGTGGCACAAGACGCCCTCCATCAAACATGCAACAGGGACCCAAGGACCCTCAGGCATGATGGCACACTCTCCATGCCCCACTTCTGGGTGCCACCCTGACACGTGGTCTAATTATAGCAACACTCCTTCTGCTTCTGGAGATGCCAAAACAGGTGACATTTCTACAAAAACCTCAAAATCCTCAATTTGTATTTCTGAAATGAGCAAATCTCAAGGCAAATGTCAATAAGAGCCATGGGCATCCAGCAGGCCAGGGACTGTGCAGTCGTACGGACTTTGACCCTCCTTCCCAGACGCGAAGAGGCTGGTGTTCCCTTTGCTTCAGTTCCCTGCTGGGTGGGGTTCTATTCCCTGGGCTTTAACACTCAGCTGAAATAGGATGGTCCACCCCATCAACTCACTCTCTCTGAAGAAAGGACTGTGTAGGGATATGACCTGCAAAGGGAAACACACATGCCACCCCATCCATCCATCCATCTAACCATCCAACCATCCAACCATCCATCCATCCATCCATCTATCCATCCATCCAACCATCATCCATCCATCCATCCATCCAACCATCCAACCA
>NW_012114444.1:3054454-3076438 GCF_000951035.1 Colobus angolensis palliatus
TGTCTAGCTTCGGCTCACGGCAAGTCCTTCTGAGCCAATAGCAGCCATGCACCTGAGTGTGCCTGAGGATGCCAGGATCCTCCTGGACATCAAAAGGCTGTGGAAGGACCACGGTCCAAATTCCATTTCAGACCACCCCTAAGGGAAACACCACAGAGAACAAATGACCAATGCATCCTCAGAGCCTGTGTTCCTGGAGGAAGAGGCTGGACACGGGCGTGAATAACCCTGCAGGCAGGTTATTCACACAGCCACGCCGGGGATGTAGGGGAGAAACCCCTGTTGGACCCCACCATCCTGCACAGGCCTCGCCCCCTCGGAGATGAGCCAGGCAGCAGCTAGGTGTCCGCCACACTCTCTGCATCCCCACACATATGCGGCGAATCTTCCAGCTACAAAACGCACCGCCTCCCTGCAGCCCTGCCCCCACACAGACCCACTTAAGTGCCTCCACGCTGACGTTTTCTTAGGAGAAGCTGTCAAACTTCTTAACAGCCACTACACATCCAAACGCAACACACTTGGAAGAGGAAGAAAACAGCAGCAACCCCCTGGCGCGGCAGAGAAGGTAATTAGCATTTATTACAGTGGCATCATCACAAGCTGTGGCTCGAGGATCTCACCTCCTGTATTTCCCCGCCTCCGTGAAGCACCCCCGTTGACTTTGGCATCGCTTTCCTCGGGAACTTGAGTTCTGGATCCACAGTCCAACACCGTTGTTAAAAACAAAATTGTCCATCCCATTCCCACACATACCAGGACCCTTTAGAGGGCAGAGCAACGGGTTAAAGAAAGCCACAAAAGTCAATGCTTGGATGCAAAGCAGATATGCCTTGTCATCTACCTCCTCATTCCCACCCTCAAGAGCAGGGGCTGTGTGGGAGACGCGGCCTCTTGGAAGAAGCAACACGGGTCAAGCTCAGGGCAGCACCAGGGCTGCTGAAGCCCAAAGTGGATGTCTGCAGCTGGGCCCTGGTCCCAACCAGGGCACTATTTCCTGTCTGGCCTGGGAAGTGGCTTTTCACTCTTCACCAGCCTCACAAGTAATTCTGGCACTGAAGATTCTCTTTCTGAATTTCAAGTAAGGCACGTACATACAGGTGTATACAAACAGCCTCTCTTGCTGTACCACGGATTCTGGGTAGCCCAGCTCATTAAAGTAGAGTTATGGTCTCAATGCCGTCTCCAGAACCTTCTACAATGCTCCCTGAGTGACAGGCCCGAGATAGTTCTCAATATTTTCCTGCACTTGTTTTAGGCGAGCAGCTCATTTTCCCCAGAACTCCCCATGCGTAACGGTGCCATAGTAACCATTCATGTCATTCCAGCAAGCAATGGGCCATGTAAAACCAGTGCCGAGACAGTGACCAGCCAGTTAAAGTCAGGAGTGTTTTACCCAGAAAACCAGCCTTGTACTTTCCGAATGACCCCCTCAATTCTGTGACGGTAACGCTGCTGAAAATACTAAAAGCATCCTCAGGAAACATCAGCCGCACCTCAACTGAAGGCGTCCTACAAAACAACGAGCCTGGGCTCTGCAGCAGCATCAGTGTTGGGCAGCACAAAGAAAGGCCCAGGAATGTTCCAGACTAAAGAGATGGAAGGGCGTGACAGCAAACGCGATGACTGCTCAGGGATGGCGTCTTGATCAGCGGGAGGTCACCGCCTCAAAAACAACCATTTTGGGGGCAGCTGGTAAAACTGGAATATCTAGATTAGATACGAATCTCATATCATTGATACATTTCCTGAATTTAGTAATTGCATTGTAGTTAAAATATATCCCATTCTTAGGAAATACACCCTGAAGTATGTAGGGGCAAAATCTGTGATATCCATAACTAATTCCCAAATGATTCAGGGAGAATACTGTATGTGTATTCTGAGATAGATGTGAGCAAGAGAAAGAGGAGACAGAGGGACTACAGCAGACATCGTGTATAGGACCCATGGGAAATAACCAGTGATGAGTCAGCGAGGAAAAGCAGAGACGTCTTTGTCTTATTTTTGCAACTCCTCTAAGTTTACAATTATCTCCAAATAAGAGTTAAAATGAGAATTACAGGAGATGAAAATCAGAGCTAGCATTAATTGAGTACTTACTATGTGCAAGGCAGTGTTCTGGAAACTCCACACCTCTCATCTCAGTTAATCGTCATGGCCACCCCAGAAGGCAAGAGATATGAGGCCCACGTTTCAGATGAGAAAATCAAGGTTCAGGGAAGGTCAGTTGCTCACCCATAGCAGGACAAGTGGTGGGGCCAGGATTTGAACCCCGGGATCTTTGAGGCTCTAGAGAGCACAAACTGGCTTGCTGTCCCCATGACCCATGCAGTCCAGTGGTCCCTCAACTGGGTCACTGATTTCAGATTTCAGGTTTGGGCTTTCATCTGTTGAGTCTTGAGCGAGGACCTACTGTGTGCCAGGCACTGGAAGTGCGCCCTTGACTAAGCAGAAAAGTCGCCAGCCTTTTCTGCTGTCATCGGGGGAGAAAGCAGTGAAGAAAACCCAGGCATGCAATGTAGGTGCGTGAGCTGCAGCCTCCCAGGAAGGAGTGTGGCTGCCAGGAGACAGCATCTCAGAGGGAAGAGGACAGCTCAAGCCTAAGGCTGGGAGTCAGGAGAGCACCATTAAAAGGCGGTGTCTGAGCCAAAACCCAAAGGAAACACAGGATGGAGCTGCATGGGGAAGCACGTTCTGGGCAGAAGGAACAGCAAGTGCCAAAGCCCCAAGACTGGAGCGTAGCAGGAAGGTGGGAAGACCAGGAAGAATGCATGAATTTGTTGTAGCATCCTGCAGACATCATCAAAAAGATCCACATGTCTGCCCACATGTGCTAGTCCGTTCCCACGCTGCTAATACATACCTGAGACTGGGTAGTTTATAAAGGAAAGAGGTTTAATGCACTCACAGTTCAGCATGGCTGGGGAGTCCTCAGGAAACTTACAATCGTGGCGGAAGGGGAAGCAAACACATCCTTCTTCACATGGTGGCAGCAAGGAGAATGAGTGTGGGACGAAGAGAAAAAGCCCCTTATAAAACCATCAGATCTTGTGAGAACTTACTATCGTGAGAAGAGCATGGGGAGACCACCCCCATAATTCAAAAACCCCTCACCGGGTCCCTCCCCCCACATGTGGGGATTATGGGAACTACAATTCAAGGTGAGATTTGGGTGGGCACAGCCGAACCCTGTCACCGCATCTGCAACACTATATTCTCACGAGAGAGGTTCATCTGTTTTAAAGGGACTCTGCCATGGCTGCCTCTAGACCTTGGCTTTTCTTGCCTTAGGTTTCCGTAAAAAAGTAGTTAACAACAAGCATTAATTCTGTTATTTTGATGTCCTCTATGACTACCTAAAATTTTAAAATATATTTTCTTTTCTTTTTATTAGAGATTGGGTTTCACTGTGTCATCCAGGCTGGAGTGCAGTGGTGCAATCACAGCTCACTGTAGCCTTGAACTCCTGGGCTCAAGGGATCTTCCTTCCTCAGGCTCCCAGACAGCTGTGACCACAGGCGGGTCCACCATGCCTGGCTAACTTTTTAATGTATGGGGTCTTGCTGTGTTGCCCAGGCTGGTCTCAAACTTCTAGCCTTGAGCAAGCCTCTTGCTTTATTCTCCCAAAGTGTTGGGATTCTGGCATGAGTCGCCACACCCGGCCTATTTCCATATGCCTCCAGCTCATTTCCCCTCCACCCTCCTCCTTCCAGGGGAGGACCCGGCATGGTTTGCAAAAGTCTGTTGATGCTATGGCTAAATGTTTGTGTCCCTGAAGTTCATGCGTTGAGACCTCAGCCCCAAGGTGATGGTGTCAGGAGGTGGAGCTTTTGGAAGGGGACCAGGGTGGAGCCCTCCTGAATGGGGTTAATTACACTGTAAAAGAGGTGCCAGAGAGATCCCTCTCCCCTTGCCGTGCCAGGACACAATGAGCAGGCACCAGCTATGAATGAGGAAGCAGGACCTCACCCCACACTGAATCTGCTGGTCCACTGACCTTGGACTCTGGCCTCCAGAACTGCGAGAAGTACATTTCTGTTATTTCTAAGCCACCCAGTCTGTCTGCGGCTGTAGCAGCCTAAACAGACAGATAACTGCCACCGTCCCCACCTAGAAGAGCTTACAAAGGCTGTTCCTAGGGAGCTCAGAGACAGGTGCCCGGCTGTGTGCTGTTGGCTTTCGGAATTTTCTGTGCATTTGAAACATGTCACTTTTAGCAGATACGCTAAACAGTGATTTTCGGATGGCAGCTTGGTGGGATTTGGGGTGACAGGTTGAGTCCCACGCTAACGGACATGGGCATTTGGAACAGAGCTGCTCTCCACCTCACACAGCTCCTCAGTGTCCACAAAGCTCCCGCTCCTCCCATCAGCTCCCCCGAGGCAGGCAAACCCGTCACCACCGCCGGCAACAGCCGTGTGCTGAAGACACTGGGAGGAAGACACACAGTCCATTCCCACATTATCTGTAAGCCGTGCGCCACCAGCAGCCTCCTGCGCAAACCCAGAACTCCCCGACGTGGCGCAGCCTGGAGAGTTACCGACAAGCGAGCTGTTGAGTGTCTCGGTGACACTTTCTCCCTGCTCAGTTCTTTGGGCTTTCAATCTTTCCGGCCTCTCAAGCAATGACTGGTAAATTAGAAAGTGATTCAGTGAAGTCTGGGTAAGTATGTACCACTGCTAAAGTTTTATGGGCACCCCGTGGGCGCTGACGGGTCCTCGGGGCCACCTTGTCCCGTCGTGCAGGATATCAGAGCGCTGCAGACACAGAGCCCTTCTCTCTCCCCATGTCCACGTGCAGGACCTGTCAATCTCCATTGAAGGAGATACTTGAAGCAAATGGGGTTAATAAAAATGAGCATTCTATGCTGGCAACCACCGAAACTCTCCGGTTTGTGGTAAATAGGTGGATATTGACTCTGCCAGTTTGTAATTAATTTTTATTCCAACTCTTCATCCTTGGGAGAGAAGCTGAAAAATGGTCCCTAAGAAATAAGAGTGTTTTCCAACCGCTTTCAAAATCTCTGGAAGAACCAAAAGCAATGGAAGGACGAAAAACACTCGGTCCAATGGGCTTTCCGTAAAGAGGCGGCTCATGGTCAGACATGGTGGGAAACAGCAGGACAGCAGAGGAGTCAGCCACGTGGGCCTGGCAAGGACACAAAGCCCTGGGACTACGCAGGGGTAAAAGAAGTGGGTGAGTCTGCCGGGGACGAGAGCAGCCCAGTGATGCCCCAGCAGGAGACTCAGCCCGAGGCACCAGGGAAGCAGAAGACCAGCGACCCACTGGCTATGGCACTGTGCGCCCAAGAAAGGGCTGGGGCCACTGTCGGTGGCAGGCACTTGATGGGCGACAGGGGCAAGGCGAGGGTCCTCCCATCAGGTGGGAGGCCACAGTGTACATGGGGCTGGAGAACCTCATGAGGACGGAGCAGGGGATCCAGAGACCCTTGCCCCAGTCAGCTGAGCACCCCCAGCAGCACCCTTGTAACAGCATCCAGGCAGGGATGGAGCCTCAGCTGGCTCCTGGCAGCGGCCCTCTGCAGGCAGATGCTGTGCCCTACGTGGAAGGAGGCTTCTCCTCTGCCAGGGTCTGCTGGAACCTTTCCCTGCATTGTGCATCTTGGCACTGCCTTACTCTGTTCTCAGGGGTGAGCAATCATTTTGGGTAGGGGTCTGTGGCCCTAGCTGCAACTGCATGCAGACATTGTATCACCTGTTTGGGTAATTTATCTACCACCCATGGAGCTTAACCTCTGCATGGCATGGGACCCCATGAGGCTCAGGTGTGCCAGTGGGACACCTAGATGCCAGGGAGGAAATGCCTGAAACAGCCCCGAGGAGGTGGCTGAGCTCTTCCTCACATCATTTCTAGGGTTGTTACATGGTCTGATCAGGCCTCACAGAGAACAGAAGCAACAATAGGCAAACTGCACCAAGAGTACCACCACTACCGCCACCACCAAGAGCATCACCACCATCACCACCCCTATCACCAAGAGGACCACCACCACCACCAACAGTACAACCACCACCACAAACAGCACCACCACCATCACCACCCCCATCACCAAGAGCACCACCAGCGGCAGCAAAGAAACAAACCCAGCAGCAGTGTGTAGGGTACCCACTGTCCAGCAGGTGCCTGCTTTCCTGTGGTATTTTTTAATCCTCACAAAAACAAGGTAACATGTTCACATTTCAGAGGCTCAGTATGAAAACCAAGTGGCGTGAACGCTGTGGATTTACAACTCCCCATGCACCCGCGTTTCCCCTGGGGACCTCCCTGCTACAGGAAGGGCTGCTTGTTTGGGTCCCCGAGGGAGGGCTGCGTCCACTCTCAGACCTACCTTCTATTCCTGCCTGATCCCAGCTCGTGCCCACTGGAATTGCAGGGTGGGGTTATCTACATGTGTGACTCTGTTTTTCATTACTGTAAAGAAATATCTGAGGCTGGGTAATTTATAAAGAAAGAGGTTATATTTTGGCTTGTGGTTCTGCAGGCTGTGCAGGATGCATGGTGCTGGCATCTGCTCCTGGTGGGGCCTCAGGAAGCTTCAATCGTGGTGGAGGGTGAAGCCAGAGCATCACATGGTGAGAGCGGGAGCAAGAGGGAGGGGGACGTGCCACAGTCTTTTAAATGACCAGCTCTCCCGTGAGCTCATGAGCGAGAACTTACCCAGCACCCAGGGGAAGGCGCTAAACCATTCATGAAGGATCCACCCCCATGATCCAATCCCCTCCGCCAGGCCCGTTTCCAACACTGGGGATCACATCTCAACGTGATATCAGAAAGAGACTGGCATCCCGCCCAGACCACACACAAAACCATACATACTGTGCTTAATGGGCAGAGTGGGGTGAACAGTGCCCCCCCCAAATTCACGTCCACCAGGAACCTCAGACATGACCTCATTGTGAATAAAAGTCTTTGCAGATGTAACTCAGAGTCTCAGGATGAGGTTGTCCTGGACTTAGGGTAGGCCCTAAACCCAATGACTGGTGTCCTTGCAAGAGAAAGGAGAGAGAGATTGAGAGAAACACAAACTGTCCTCACAGGAGACTGAGGACAGTGACGACAGAGAGGAGGTGCATTGAGGGACGGACAGAGAAGGGAGAAGTGAACGAGGGAAGGAGAGGGCAGAATTAGTCTCATTTCTGGGTAGGTCGAGAGGCCAATGGAAGGAAGCAGAGCTTTGCCGCCAAGAAGGCAGGTTGAAATCCAGGCCCCACTACTGCACACATCACCTATTAATACAACAGGTGCAGAACTGTTGCCTGGGTTTCAGCTTCCTGTCTACCAAGCAGTGAGAACACAACGCGCCCTACACCCACTACTGGGCGAAAGGACACAGCTCCGCAGAGCCACACAGAGCGGGTTCAGCAAAGGTGAGCCGTCCCTGTGTTCCCAGTGAGGGGTGCCAGGTACTTCAGCTGGCAGGGAGCTGCATTTACAGCATGTGGGGCAGCGTGGTCTGGCGGGGACCCATGGAGAATCTGCTGCCTGGCAGAGTGACCTGGCCCCAGTTGCTGGACTCCACGGGTAGTGGAAGGAACTATTTCATGGGATGCTGGAGAGGGGGCAGCCCCTGGAGCAGCACCCACCACCCTGCACACCCCTGCTGAGTGTAGATGTGCCGGCCCAAAAGAAAGAGAACAATTAGGACCAATGTTTTCTAAAGGCTGATTTCAAGCACCTGAAGTGAGTGAGGGAGAAGGAGGGAGACACAGGCTGGATTCCTGGGCCGGCCGGCTCTCCGCACCCTTGGCACTCTGCAGCTATAAGGGTCCTTCTTCCCAAGGCGTTTCAGGGGGCAGAAACAGAAGCTGATTGCTAACATGGCGAGTGCCTGCTTTGTGAAAACGGCTACTTTCACATTTCTTTTCTGGAGCTGGCAAGAGGACTCTGGAGCTAAGAGCAGAGCTGCCGCTGGGCAGTGCCGAGCCTGGGCTCCCCGCGGGTCCTTGTGTAGACTTCACAGGTCAGGAGAGGTTGCTCTGGGTGGCGCTGGACATGGCTGTGAGCACAGTGCAGAGCCACTGGTGCCCCTGGACCCAGCCGGGTTCCTGGGAGGGCTTCAGTCAGCATCCCTGGGCTGAGATCCCAAGGGGTCCTGCTGCTGCTTCAGGAGCCGTGAAGACTCAGGGACTGGGGTCCTGGCCATCTGATGACAGTGTGCATCTGCAGTGTGTGATAATTCACTGAACCACGATTTACATATAAAGAGAGCTTATTTAACTTTTTAAATTAAAGCTTAAAAGCCCATAATTAAAATAGTAAATCAGAGAACCATTCCCATGGCAAGGTGGGAGCAGCTGGAACAGACTCCTGTACTGCTCTGTTCAACCACAAGAGGTCTGAGCGGTGGCATCCTGTAGGGACTCTCCCTGCCCTGCAGGCCTGGCAGTTGGGCTGAAGCAGGCCGGTCTGTGCTCAGGTCCTGCAGGGGTGCTCCAAGCCTGGGGTGTACAAGATGGGTTTGGATCAATCCCCCCAGTTTCCCAGGCAACGACTGTCCTGAAGATGAAAGAAGCTACAAACCACCTCTCCACACGAAGGTCCCTCTCTCTCCAGGAGCCCCGGGGTCAGGATTTCCAGACATGGCATTACTGCCATTGTAGTCATGGTCATTGCCCAGAAACACAGCACATGCAGCCACTGGGGCCCAGGGAAAGGCCAGCTCTTCAGCACAGGAAATGAGCTATAAACCTTTGCGGGTTGTTTTTCTCTTCTTGTCCATGTTCCAAAGCAGGGGTCAGAAATGTTTTCTGTAAAGGGCTAGATAGTAAATATGTTCAATTTGTGGCTAAATTAGTCTCTTGCAACTCTGCCTTCATAGCACAAAAGCAGAATAGGATGCCAACAAACAGGCATGGCTGAGTTCCAATAAAACTTTATTTGTAAAAACAGGCAGCAGGCCAGATTGGGCTCACGGGCTGCAGTCTACCCCTACTGGCCCCTACTGGGATAAAGGCGGAAATCCACCTGCCATTGTGTTTTCTATGGGACTCTCCTAAAGCGTCATTCCTTTTGTAAGTGCACTGGACACACACAGGCTACTCCGAGGAGACAGGAAGAGGGACGGCCCCGGGCCTCCAGCCCTGGCTTGGCCTGCACCCGCCTGTGGCTGGGACTGCTCGTGCTCTAGCTTCTCATCTGTGAAATGGGGATGAAGACTGTGTTTCCCCTTAGGGCTGTGGTGAAAACACATGGGCCAGACCCTGTAGTGCTCCTGGCAAGGCCTCTGGCTCGGTTCCCTTCCTACAGGAGTGGGTTGCGTGGTCACCAGATGCAGAGGATGTGAACAGAGGCAATACTGGATTCCCCACATTTACCATAACGGCGAAAAGAGATCATTCTGAATTCCTGAGTCTGTGCACCCAGGTCTTGGGGGTGGTGGGGTGGGGGCAGCTATGTGGAAAGCATGGTGACAGGTGATTCCTGGAGTGCTTGGGCACTTCAGAGGCTTTGCCTGTGGGTAGGGACAGGGGTCCGGGGCATAACCAATGGCTTGATCACCAAGATCACAAAACTGTATCCCCTGCCTGGTCATCTGCTCATCTCGGTACAAATGGCTGGTCACAGGGGTGACCCCCGGCCTGTCCCTCCCACTCGGGCTAGGGAGAGTAAGAGGCTGGCTGGCTCCATGTCCGCTGGCTGCAGGGTCCAGTACGGATGTCCAGACTGAGGGCCCCCAGGCTGAGATCCGGGCTCCTTCCGGGACATTGCCTTCATGGCGAGGTGGTCACCAGGACCTGGGGATGGCTCACGTTCCTGGGAGCTAAGCCCAGCTGGGTGGCATTCCAAGGCCTCTGTGGACTCCTGCACTCAGCCCTCGCCAGAGCCCCGCGGGTGAGGCTGCTGTGACCTTAGTCTTCCACATGATGGCGCTGGAATGCAGGGTGGGGTGAATAACCCTTTAGGGAGCTTTGATGCTTCAAATGAGCTTAAATCAACGCCAAACTCCTCAAACACAATGGTTGCAAGTCACATGCCCAGAAGAATATTTGCTAGGTTTGGCTCTAGGACCTTCAGAGTTTGAGGTTTTACATGTAGACATCAGGCAATAAACAAACTTGCACATGTACCCCCAAAACTAAAACAGCAATTTAAAAAGTCACGTGTTCCTTAAAGCTGCTACCCAGGCCTTGATAAAAGCAGGGAGCACCCGCAGGTGAGGGGAGTTGCTGTCAGTGATGCTGACGACATGGGTTCCCACGGTTTTCTGCCACAGGGGGTCTTCCTTTGTCTCCACCGACCAGATAAGCAGAGCAAACAAGCGACTCTGAAGTTCGCATGGCAGGGTCGACCTCCTCTATGCACACATTGCTGGAACTCAGGCTACCTAATGCCTGATGGCAGAATAGGTTGGATGCCGATGGACGGAGGGTGCATGGTTCAGACGTGGTGCTCTGAGGTTTGCAGTGCATGCAGCTGAGGGCTTCCACTCTTCTAGGAGGGCCAGGTCAGCTGGTGTGCACTGCACTGGCAAGCAAGAGGCCCCGGGAAGCTAGTAGCATGGCCAGGTGGGACATGCAGGGAGAAAGAAGAATCTGGCTGGGTGTGGTGGCTCACACCTGTAATCCCAGCACTTTGGGAGGCCGAGGTGGGTGGATCACTTGAGGTCAGGGGGTTCGAGACCAGCTTGGCCAACAGGGTTAGACCTTGTCTCTACTAAAAATACAAAAATTAATCAGGTGTAGCAGCACACGCCTGTAGTACCAGCTACTCGGGAGGCTGAGGCAGGAGAATCTCTTGAACCTGGGAGGTTGCAGTGAGCTGGGATTACACTGTTGCACTCTAGCCTGGGCCACACACAGAGTGAGACTCTGTGTCAAAATAATGATGATGATGATAATAATAATAATAATAATAATAACAATAATAAAGAAAGAAAAGGAGACTCTAACTGGGTGATCTTTAACTGCTGGATCAGACCAGTGAAACTGCCTCCCTCACAACGGTGCGCCATCTCTTGCAGGTGGCTCCCAGAGGTCCTCACCTTCAGTCCGGCCCCAGTGATGGCCATCGGCATTCCAACAAGCAGCAGTACTTTTAAACAATTTTTTCCTTTTTTTTTTGAGATGGAGTCTCACTCTGTCACCCAGGCTGGAGTGCAGTGGCACAATCTTGGCTTACTGAAACCTCTGTTTCCCAGGTTCGAGCAATTCTCCTGCCTCAGCCTCCTGAGAAGCTGAGATTATAAGCATAAGCCACCACACCCAGCTAATTTTTTGTATTTTTAGTAGAGACAGGGTTTCACCACGTTGGCCTGCCTGGTCTCGAACTCCTGACCTCATGCTCTGCCCACCTCGGCCTCCCAAAGTGTTGAGATTACAGGTGTGAGCCACTGTGTCTGGCCCAGCAGTGCTTTTGTTTCCCTGTCAGGTTTCTCCCAGGTCTGCCTGACAGGAAGGAAATAATTTAGTCTTTAAAGCCACTTAGCACAGCTGGTGATTCATCAGTGAGGGATGGCGAAGCTGGGGCCAGCTGGCAGGCAGCAAAGTCATCCAGCGGCTCCACGGTGCTCGCCACGGGGACCACGGCATGCTGGCCACGCAAGAGGTGAGACCTTCTCAGGAGGCTGCTGTGTGTGTTGCAGGGACATTTTGGTAAATGCAGGCAATGAATTCTTGTTACTACAATGAGTATCGACATGTGTCAAGGGAAGTGGGCAAAGACGGGGCGCATGGGATGCTATTCATGGCTCTCCTGGGACCATTTTCTTGTGCTCTTGTGACAGAGCCTGCAGGGTTTCTCAAAACATGATCACTACCACGACCTTCATTCTTTTGTCTGACATGCATCTCCTGAGTGTCTCCTGCACTGTGTGAGGCAATACTGGTGAGATGGGGGCAGGTCCAGAGGCTGCAAGCCAGTGTGGGCTCTGGGGATGGCCAGGTAGCCCCAGAGAGCTACGAAATCCTCTTCTATCCTCTTCACATTAGAAATAAGGTAAAGGATTTAAGAAGTTACCCATACTTTTGCCACTGAAAAGAATTTCTTCATGGGTACTGATGGCATTGAGCATGAGTAAGGGGGATGGAAATGGGACTTGGGGGGCAGGTGCCACTAACATGAGGATTTTGAAAGGATGGTCCTAGATGTGGGAACAACTCTGCCCAGGGACAGGGTTCTTGGTGTGAATGCTTGAGTATTCTCTATCTTGGACATGGATAAGAACAGTGTCATCTTAGACCAAAAACCACCCAGCAGCTAAATGGGGTGGAAGAGATACCCCTTCATTATTAACCAATAATCACAGTTTGCCCAAGTCTGATATTATCACATTAATAAAAAATGTATTCAGAATTCAATGAAAATGAGTCAGTAAAATGAGTCCACCAAAACTCTAGCTTGAAAACATAACTGTTCTCATTCCAACTGGCAATTTCAGCACAAACCCCAACCTACTACAAGCAGCATTTTATTGTCACAGCTTGAAATTTGTTTTGAATTACCTTGAAAATACTACGGCCATTCATCCAGCAACGGCGCACCACACAGCTAATGGATCTCAGAGGTCTAATTCCTAAAACCTAGCACTGCGGCGTTATCGTGTAACTAGAATTAGTGATGCTCCACCAGCACACAACGGCCCGAGTTTGTCTTTGAGTGATTAAAATGCAGGTAGCTGCACGTTCATGCCCTTAACGAGCCTTCTCAAGAGCGGCTCCGTGGTTCCCTCTCCCCCCCGAAATCCAAGCATATCCCCAAAGTGTGGCCATTCCACTAAAACGATGTGATTTGGAAACAAGAATGTAAAAGAGTGGCATTTTCCCTCGTGAGTTTTATCTCTTCTCATTCCTCTAAGCTATCCGAACAACAGCTATCACAAGAAGAAACTCAATTAATCTACACCAGAAGTCTGCAGTGAGCAGATCAAGGTCCTGGAGGGCATAAAATTTTCTTCCCACTTGAAGGCAACCGTGGAATAGAATTGGCTTTTGCCTGTTCTTGTGTGGTCTTAGTGAAAGTCACACAGACCTAAGAGTCCCTTGGATCAGCCAACGGTCGGCAAACTCTGGCTCTCGGCTGCAGGGGACCTGCCGCCAGGCTGTGTGAATATTTCTGCAGAAGGACAGCCTCTTCCATTGCCTGGGTGTTGCCTACAGCTGCTTTTGTGCTACAATGGCAGTGTGTTGTCATTGGGACAGAGGCTGCTTGGTGACGCCGCCTAAAATATGTACTCCTTGGCCCTTTAGAGAAAAGACTCCTGTCTTCAATCACAGAACTTGTCCACTCCAGAGTTAATCCCGACCTTTTTAATATTAGCTTATGGCTTGCAGGACGCCTGCTCACCCATGAACACAACACCCACACACCCAAGAGGAAGGCTGAAACTTCAAAGCATTCTCCCCGACTCATCAAGGGATGACCGTACATTTGGAAAGCCCCAGAGAGAAGCTTTTCTTTCGATTAAATTGAAAATCCATCTCCAGTGACATTTCTATTCATCAGGCCCCAAACTGAGGTGGGCACCAGCCCTGGTGGGAGGAGGATGGTGGTGCCCCGTGTGTTCTCGGGGTTGTCGCCCAGAGGATGGGCCGACCACAGCTCTCCAGCCTTTCACCCTTTGTCTGACAGCGGCTGTGCAGAGAAGAGCCACTGGCCACCTGCCTCGGGGCAGAGCACCCAGGTGGGGGCACCAAGACTGGGGGACCTCCATCGGGGGCACTGGAGAAGCATGAGGGTTTACATGGTGGCTTCTAGAAAGCATGATTTTGATGCATAAGTTGCAGACTACATGTCATCAGGTGGGATGCTGTGAAAATGGGAATTTTGGACCAGAGAGTCTTTGCCGTGTGATGGCCAAGAGGCTCCCTTGTTCCATTTGTTTCCAATTGTGGCTCAGTTAAGAAAACACTCAAGCTTCTGATTGGCCTCTCATTGTTTCTCTTAAAAGATCCTTCTGCTGTTTAATAAAAGTCTGTGTACAGAACACCCAGATATACCGTGGTGATTATAACACAGTTCCTCTGCCTGGAGGACTGTGTCATCCCCGTCTCCATCCCTGCCCCCTGGAGCCTCTCTCTCCATGACTTCCTTCTTCTGAATCATAAAAAGGCCTGAGAGATTCTCCACTATGTTCTGAATTCTGGTGACACACACAGTGGGAATTCACAAGAGGACAAAGCCTACATCTGCCCAGATCATCCTGGCCCTGGGTGGATAGATTTTCTAGAACAGATCTCAACTTTGAAAACGCCAATGCCCAAATGCACATTCTTGTTGCCAGAGTTCAAGGCATCCCTGGCAAACTTCTGTGGTCACGGCTGCTCTGACTGAGAAAGGCAGAACGCCTGTGTCTCCCACATGGCTGGGTACACCGAGGCGAGCCCACTGTGGGGTGCACTCGAGCAGAGAGAGGGCGGTTCTGTGCTCAGAGCCACAGGGCAGTACATATACAATGTGCTGTCTTTCTTTAGTACCATTTTTAATGTATAATCAGTCTTTATGGGCTGTCCCCATAGGGAAGGCATAATGGAATCACATTGCCACACGGCTGCAAACCGTGTGAATCCTGTTAAAAACGGGATTGTATCATGTTTCCTGGAGCAATACTGATGATTCCTTAAGGTAGGTATGAATTGTTTCTAAAAATGAACATTCTGTGTGATTTAAATAAACTTAGTATGATAAAGGAATGTGCTCTGCTACTCTAATGAGCCCATAACTCACCACATGGGTCCAATTCATTCCAAACAGAATTGCTATTTATGTGGAGTTGTTGAATAAAGGGTGTGATTTTGTGATTCATCACATCAAATCCGTTTTAGTCTCTGCACAAATGGCTGCAGAGGTGAACATAACCAGAAAGACAGAAAGGGACTGCTTTTCCCCCAGGTGTGGGGCATGATCATCATGGCAAATGGACTGGGCTGGAGAGTGAGGGAGGTACTGGGAGGACGAGACCTGTCTTCAGAGGGTCCTGCTTCAGGTAGCAGGACAGCCCTGCACATCCTGCAAAAGGTCACCACGGTGGGTCCCTCCCAGTTCCATGCACCACACTTAGCTGTGAGGTGAGAAAGCAAGGCTGATGCCAGCAGGCCCCACTGTCCTTACTGCTTCACCTCACATCCTCACCAAAATTAAAGATAAATACATCTTCACTCTTAAAATGATCTCTGCACACACTCATAGAAACCACTCACCAGGAGGCTGCCTGGGTCTCAGAAACAAGCAAATGAAGCAGCAGCTACAACTTGTATTATAAGGGCAACCCCACGCATGTGCCCTGTGTACATGCATATGTTCACATGCACACACACACACACACACATGTGCACACATGGTCCATACTGGAAGAGCACCTCCATGGGCAGACATCATAGACAGATACACACACATATGCTCATACATGCACACAGGCGCACACACACACACACACAGGCAATACTGGGAGGGCACCTTCATATATATTTGCCAGGTAAACACATTTGCACACCTAAATACATGCACAAGAATGCATGCACACACCTAAGCACACATGTACATGTCTGTGCACACATACAGGTAACATGTGAGCTTACTTTCAGGCGCACACGTACAAACATGTGAACTCACACACATACATGTACAAATACGTGAACTTACTCTCGCACAATACATATGCATACATGTGCATGTGTGAAAACATGTTCACACCATACACACATGCACATATATGTTCATGCATGTACACGTACATATGTGTACACACAGGAACGCCCCACAACAGATCCACAGTGTTTCTCCTGCTTTGCCAGCTGATCCACCCACTGTAGGCTCAGCACTGGCTGCAGCTCCCAGGCAGCTGCTTTGAGAGTCTGTGGTGACCTGTTGTCAGCCTGGCTGGGTTTCTGCAACAAACCCCAGTTCCATGGCTGGGGCCCTCTCCAGACTGCTGAGTCCTACATGGAAAGGCTCCTTACGGCTCTCCCAGCACTCAGTGCACTCTGATGTACATGTGACTTTGAACAATTAACTTTAAGAGAAAATAGGGCTTGGACTCTTGGGTCCTGGTTGGTGGCGACATAATATTTTGAGGGCAGCCATGTGGCTCTGGGTCTTTGCCTACCAGAGCCTGTGCCTCCTCCACTGCCTCCTGCCTCACCCACATCACAGAAGCAATTCACCTTTCATCAGCTGAGAGTCCGATTCCCCTACTGGAGCTGGGAGTCCAAGGACAATGTGAACCAGAAGGAAATGGAAATCAGGGCTCTGATCCTAACAAAACCACTTAAGAACAACAGAAAGAAATGGACCTGGTGCTGTGCAAATATATCATAGCTCTGTCTTCAAATGAAATCCTCTACAGAAGATTCCTGAAACAGAAAGCAGAGCCAGGCCAGGCTGTCCTGGCCGATGTGGGGGCAGGGGGGTGGAGAACCTGCCCCTGCCCTGGGGAGTCCTGCTGTGAACCATGGGTGCTCCTCAGAGCAGATGGAAATCACTGACCAGCTCCTAGGACAGAGACCTGGCCCCTGCAGGCACAGAGCTCACCACAATGCTGTGAATTATTAGCTGCATCTGAGGCTCACCTTGAAGCTCACAGTTCTGGAGTCATGACTCATTTTGGAGGGAACTTGCCTCCTGGCTGTCCATATTTGATGCACACATCTACCGAGTGAGATCCAGCAACAACACAGCTTTGGGAACCGCATGGGACAGGGGATAGGGAGATAGAATTGGAAAAAGTTACAGTTCCCAGTAGAATAATTAAAATGGAAAAGATAGATACTCTCAAGTGCTGGCAAGACTGTGGAGCAACTGAGACGCTCATGCAATGATGGTGGGATAATATCTATGCAACCATTTGGAAATCTACTGCACTGCATCTATAAAGCAGGGTGCAGGCATTCCCCATGACCCAACAATTGGACCTGCAAGAGAGATGCATACACATGCTCATCGAAAGACATGCACAAGGATGTCCACACACCTTTATCTGCAATAGCCCCAAATGGAAACAACTCAAAGGCTGGTTTTTACTCTTTGTGAAATCAAGATACACTTCACATACTGTAAATCCATGCATTTAGGTGTATAATTCAGTGTTTTTTAGTAGAGTCACAAGGTTGTACAACCATCTTCACTGTTAATCCAGTACATTTTCATCACCCCAAAAGAAACCCTGCACCCATTAGTGGTCTCTGTCCATTTTCCCCTTCTCCTTATCCTCTGGAAACCAATAAGATACTTTCTGTTTCTATGGATTTGCCTATTCTGGGGATTTAAGATGAATGGAATCATACAGTACATGGGTTTGTGTCTGCCTTCATTCACTTGGCATAATGTTTCCAAGACTTATCTATGTTGTAGCTTGCATACGGACTTCATTCCTTTATATGGCTGAATATTCCACTGTCTGGATGCACCACCTTTGGTTATCTACTCTTCAGGTGATGGACATTTGAGGTGTTTCCACTTTTTGACTACTAGGAATGGTACTGCTGTAAACATCCATGTACAAATTATTGTGTGGACATACTATCTTGGGCAGATCCCTAGGAATGAAATACTAATGCTAACATTTTTTAAAACTTTTTGAGGAGCTGACAAGTTATTTGTTTGTTTTTGTTTTTTACAG
Organism: Colobus angolensis palliatus; assembly: GCF_000951035.1. Classification (NCBI taxonomy): domain Eukaryota; kingdom Metazoa; phylum Chordata; class Mammalia; order Primates; family Cercopithecidae; genus Colobus; species Colobus angolensis. The sequence goes on from NW_012114444.1 coordinate 3,072,030, forward strand.
TGGCTGCACCATTTTACATTCCCACCAGTAATGCATGAGGGTTCCAATGTCTCCACATCCTTATCAAGATTTGGTATTGTCTTTTTAATTATAGCCATCCTAGTGTGTGTGTACTCTCACTGTCTTTTTCTGTTTTTCTTTCATTTTTTTTGTTTTTGAGATGGAGTCTCACTCTGTCACACAGGCTGGAGTGCCATGGCATGATCTTGGCTCACCGCAATCTTCACCTCCCATGTTCAAGTGATTCTCCTCCCTCAGCCTCCTGAGTAGCTGGGATTACAGGTGTGTGCTACCACGCCCAGCTAATTTTTGTGATTTTAGTAAAGATGGGGTTTCACTATGTTGGCCAGGCTAGTCTCAAACTCCTGACCTTAGATGATCCACCCACCTCGGACTCCCAGAGTGCTGGGATTACAGGTGTTGAGTCACTGTGCTTGGCCTCTCACTGTTGTTTTGATTTGCATTTCCCTACTTACTAATGACATTACATAGATTTTATGTGTTTATTGGACATTCATATGTCTTCTTTGGAAAAAATATCTATTCAAGACTTGCTCATTTGAAATTGAGTTATTTGTAGTTTTTATTAAGTTGTAAGAGTTCTTTATATATTCTTGATACTAGACTCTTATATATACAATTAACAAATATTTTCTGTCATAGTATGAATTGCCTTTTCACTTTTTTGATGATATCCTTTAAAACACAGATATTTTTAATTGTGAGGAAGTCCACTTTGTTTATTTATTTATTTTTTGCTTGCTTGCATTTTAGGAGTCATATCTAAGAAATCACTGCCTAATCCAAGATCACAAAGATTTACACTTACGTTTTCTTCTAAGAGTTTTAGGTCTTACATTTTGGTGTTTGATCCATTTTGAGTTAACTTTTGTATATGGTGTGAGGTAGGGGTCCAACTTCGTTCTTTGCATGCAGCTGTCAAGTTGTTCCAGCACAATTTGTTGAAAAGGCTGTCTTTTCCTCATTGAATGGTTTTGGCACCTTTGTCAAAAAATCAACTGACCATGGAAGTATGGGTTCACTTCTAGACTCTTAATTCACTTCAATTGGTCTATATGTCTATCTTTATGCCAGTACCATGCTGTCTTGATCACAGTAGCTTTCTAGTAAATTTTGGAATCAGGGTCTGGAAGATTCTTCACAGTAGTGTGTTTTCATCTGCAACAGGACACTATTGTGCAGATGGGAATGAATGGACGACACTCCCACCAGTTAGATGAATCTCACAAGCATAAGGGTGGGTGGAGGAAGTCATGTGGTTCCCTGCATAGGAAGTTCCCCAGTGGCAAAGGTTCTCTGAGCTGTGAGAGGCCAGGAGAGTGGCCGCCCCTGGGATGGGAAAAGGGCAATTGAATGAGAGAGATGAGGGGCTTTGGATACTGGGGGAAGTTCTGTTCCTTTGGGTGTTGGTTACACATTGGACTCATTTTATGAAAATCCAGTGAGCAGTACACCAGTGATTTGTGAAATTTTCTGTATGACTTTATACTCCAGTAAAATTTACCACATAAAAGAACAAGACCAAGTTGAGTGACCAAGGCAGAGACAAGACAGTGAGGAGAAGGCATCACTTACTCATCCGACACATCATCTAGCTATTATATATGCTGTGGACTGAAACACACAAAATAACAACTACATATTTATTAGCTACTGATTATTGAATGCCCATGACGTGCCACGTGCAAATCTAAGTGCTTCACAGACATCCTTTCATTATACATTTATCAATCCCTGGGAGAAGGCCTATCACCTGCCTTTTGCATTTGAGGAAACTGAATTTAAAGATTTAAGTGGTTTCTTCTAAATCACAAGACTAATTGGTGGCAGAGTTGGGATTTCAACCAACCGTCCGACTGACCGACTGAAGAATTCACTCCTCCCACTCTCCCCATCAGCTGCAAGAGGAGATTCTGTATGCGCACTGGCCCGCACACATCTGGCCAAGTGACTGCCTTCTGTTCAATGATTCCGCTCCTGCTCAGCCCTGCCTGCCCCTGGGTACTGCAGGCTCTGGGAGTGTTGCTGTTCCATCTTCCACCAGGAGGCCAGGTCCTAATCCAGAAGGCAACACAGGAGCACAGACACCACCATGAGGCTCTCTGCACTGCAAGGAGCCCAAAGAAGAGGAGGGCTCCGGTGCAGGGATGTGGCATCCAAGAAGGGCCTCCGGTGGGTGTGGAAGGAAGGTCTAGGGGTCCCCTAGGATGTGAACTGTCAGGGAGGAGGACAGAGGTCGTCCGCCATGAGAAGGATGAACACAAAGGCAGGGTCCTGCAGATATACTGGAGGGGTGGGTAGATGCGGTGGGACCAGTTACAGGGAGCCCTGGAAGCTGGCAGAGGGAAGAGATTTCCCGTGGTGCCAAGTGGAGAGTCAGGGAGGCTTCCCAATGGCCTGAGAGGGGAAGCAAAGGAGGCAGTGGCTGAGAGCAGCCAGGGAGACCAGGGAGGCAGGCTAGGGAGGCCAGGGAGGCTGGCTAGGGAGGCCGGGGAGGCTGGGGCAGGGAGGCCAGGACAAGGAGGCCAGGGCTGCAGTGAGTGGAGGGGAGGATGGGTGCCAGTGGGGAGGAAGGCCTTCTCCAAGGAGTGGCCAGGCCTCCAGGACCGGCTGGCACCTTCACTGGGGGTGGTGGGAGCTGACCACAAGCACAGGAAGAGCCCATTCTGTGCAGCAAACCTGCTGCCCCAGTCCTGGGCTGTTCCGCAGTCCTGGTATCCTCTTTGTGATTTGGGGAACATTTCCCATGCACTAAGTGCTCATGTATCTGGACTCTGAGAACCATGAAGGCAGCACCTCTATCTAACTCTGCAATCTCAGCATCTCTGACACTGCCTGGCCCCCAGCGGTGCCCATAACATCCTGGAGGTTCCGCTGTTTCATCTCCTAGCACATACTCGATGTCCTTTCCCGAAATGGATGAGGGATAAAGAGGCTGCCAGCCCGCATGGACACACATCCACGGAACACGCGAGGAGCGTCTGGACTGAAAAGTTTGTCCACAAAGCAAGCAAACCATTGCCAGACCTCTCCCTTAGCATCCTGCCCCCCATACCTCCCTTTGAAGACTTCTAGTAATTTTTAAAAAGACACGCCCAGGGCCGAGCGCGGTGGCTCAAGCCTGTAATCCCAGCACTTTGGGAAGCCGAGACAGGCAGATCACAAGGTCAGGAGATCGAGACCATCCTGGCTAACATGATAAAACCCCATCTCTACTAAAAAAATACAAAAATCTAGCCAGATGTGGTGGCGGGCGCCTGTAGTCCCAGCTACTCTGGAAGCTGAGGCAGGAAAATGGCATGAACTCGGGAGGTGGAGTTTGCAGTGAGCTGAGATCCGGCCACTGCTCTCCAGCCTGGGCGACAGAGTGAGACTGTGTCTCAAAAAAAAAAAAAAAAAAAAAAGACACGCCTAGTTTAGCACTATTGCTTTGGATCTGGTTCTTGAACAGACACCAGCAGGATGGTGTGGGTCTGAAGAGCCTTTGTAGGCTCCTTCTCAGCCACGAAAGGCTCCAGGCCATTCCTCATCAGGTGTTTGGGATGATGAGAGGGGGCGACATGGGAGGGGGTGAGGTGTCCCGTTCCTTACCCATGTCTACACCCATGAAACTCCAACCACTTTAACCAGCGACTGTCACTGCGTATTTCATGCCAGTTGCTATTAGTTCAACCTTGGGGTCAGAAGGACCGTTTCTCAAGACTGCAGGAAAAGGACTTCTCATTGTAACATTAAGAAGCAGGGAATGACATTGCTGTTCATCTTCTGAGGTGAGACACGTCTGCGAAGTGGAGATGTGGCAAGACACAGAATGACACTGCTTAAATAACGTCTGCGTGCCCCTGTGGAGCCCCCATTCCCTCCGTCCCGACGGAGGCTTCTACCCGCCTCTCCCCCTGAGACCCGAAGCCATTTGTAGTTTTATATAACAAGATACATGGCTTGCACTCTCTGAAGGCTTCAGCTCTGTAATCCTCCTAATTCAATTCCCTGAACGAGCCATCTTTATCCACTAGTTTTTAATGATAATGTTCCAATCACCTGCCAATTCTTGTAATATTCCTGTTCTTCCTGTCTCCATCTACTCATCTGTGACATTTCTTTTTAGAAGAATAACCGTCACGGTGTACCTGTTAACTGTTCCTTAAAACCTTCCAAGGTTGCGCTGTGCCATCGGACACTCCTAATTTCTCACTCTTCTCTTTGAATTACTTAAAAACGGGTGCTTTTAGAGGCAATTTAGTTGCTACACTCTGAGAATTTAAGTTTCTGTAAACATGTTTTAATTTTTTAATTACATTTTAAGCCACTAAAATGCAACCAATCTGAATCAAATCTTGGCCCCAAGAATTCTGCTTGATAGTTCCATATTAAATTTGAAAACATTC
>NW_012114444.1:3076488-3077058 GCF_000951035.1 Colobus angolensis palliatus
GGGGGGGAACTGATCTCAACATCTGAAACAAACACACCACTGCTCTCCTTCTCCGCTTCGTGCTCTGTTTACCTTCTCAGAGTGACCCTGGCTCCTTACTTCCAAGTCAGAAGGCAGACAAGTCGGGCCCTTTCCCCTCCTTCCACCTGCCTGCCCCAGCCTCAGCCTAGAGCCCTCCCAGCTCCCCTTGGTCCAGTTCTGAATTGCCTGGAGTCTTAGAGTGAAATCACTCCTCTGCTCATAACTGTACAGGGTTTTGGGCATTTCTCCCACTACGTACCCATGCACAGAAACCTCTTATATTGTTTTCTAACTTTAAAGGGGCCCTGGGGGACTGGGCCTGACTGGACCTCCAGCTCCACTCTCCAGCATGGGGCACTGGAGTAGGACTGGGCCCAGACACAGACTAGGAGCCCCGTCCTGAGGGTCTGATGCTGCAGTGAGGAGCCAGGAGGAATCACAGGAAGCAAAGGCCTCCCTCCCCTCAAGGCGAAGGGCATGTGTTACTTCAATTTTATTTATTTTACATGTTTATCTAAAGCTTACTCCATGCCAGCAGACTGCTTGACA
>NW_012114444.1:3077834-3127434 GCF_000951035.1 Colobus angolensis palliatus
AGCCCCATGCAGTGCTGCTTTACACACATGGATACAGTCGCTCTACCGGCCCCATGCAGTGCCGCTTTATACACACACATGGATACAGTCACTCTACCAGCCCCACGCAGTACTGCTTTACACACACATGGATACAGTTGCTCTACTGGCCCCATGCAGTGCCACTTTACACACACACACAGATACAGTCGCTCTACCGGCCCCAAGAAGCACCGCTTTACACACACACACGGATATAGTCACTCTACCAAAGCCCTATGCAGTGCCGCTTTACACACACATGGATACAGTCGCTCTACCGGCCCCATGCAGTGCCGCTTTACACATACATGCATATATGTGCAGGCATACACACTTGTCCATGCATGGGAAACGATTTCAGATGCTCAAGTGAATGCCTACGTGGCACAGGCCACGTGTAGAAAGGCAGCCTCGGGTGGGAAAAGGCTGCTCCTGCTCTGTCTGCAGGGGCAGGAGCTCAGGAACATTCTGACTTCAAAGGTTCCTTATGTCATCATTGGCCAAGGAGTGTGAAAGCACTGGGAGAGGTCAGGCTTGTATGTGGCAGTATTCCTCCACCCCCACCCCAGGGTCAACAGTGGCAGGAGACGCACTACAGAGAATCACAGGCCAGAGCAGAAAGTGCTCTGGGGCTAACTAAGCATGTGAGAGTCGGAATCCAATAAAAGTTGCTTACACTTGGGGGTCTTGGGGAGTTTGATGGACTCAGTGACAGAGTGTGTGGCCCACTATGGGAAGTGAGGACACCATCAACGTGGAAACGATGTAGAAGGGAGGGAGGCAGTGATCTGTTGGTTTCCTAAGTCACCTTTACCCAGCAGCATCCTAAGGGGCACTGCCCATCACTGCTGTCTGCTTTCTGAGCTACCACCTGTCCTGGAGTGTGGGCACTGAGGCTGAAGAAGAGATGCCTGCCCCCAAAACTACCTCTGCATCCCTGGGACAGCCCCCCAGTCAATCAGTGGCTCACTAAAGGATGCCCCGGGGGTACTGTGTTGGTGCCCAGCCAGCCCAATCCTGCCTACACTCCCAATCAGATTCCTATCCTTCTGAAAGGAAAGTTGCTCTGGGTCCTCCTGGTTAGTTTCTCCTCTATGTATCAATCTTTCAGACCAAGGCCAGCTCATCACATTCAAACCTGGATCTCCAGGTAGCACGTAAATCACACACCAGCCCTGTTCTCTCATTTCGTATCTGCTTGTCTATTGTAGAAGAGAGGGAAACACGCACACCCCTCCCTACCTTGATTTCTGGGCACAAAATTGCCTGAGAAACATTAAGGACCTCAGAGCAGTTGAGTTAAGCAAGTGCTTGCGGTGAGGCCTTTAGAAAATGTTGCAAATCACTGGACTGCACTGATCCTAGAAGCACTGAGTCCCTAGAATGTTACTGACACAACGTGTGAGCATCTAACACACACACACGTGCCTGTGTGCACGCATACCTCACCCCCACACCCACGTGCGTACCACAAACGCACACATATACACACTTCACACACACACCTCTGCACACACGCACATTCAAGTGCACATACCACACACACATGCAACACATACCATATCCCACATACCCCCTACACACATGCACACACCCCTCCACACACACACACACCACACACACATGCAACACATACCATATCCCACATACCCCCTACACACATGCACACACCCCTCCACACACACACACACACACGTGAACACATACCATATCCCACATACCCCCTCCACACATGCACACACACCCCTCCACACACACGTGAACACATACCGTATCCCACATACCCCCTACACACATGCACACACCCCTCCACACACACACACACGTGAACACATACCGTATCCCACATACCCCCTACACACATGCACACACCCCTCCACACACACACACGCGTGAACACATACCATATCCCACATACCCCCTACACACATGCACACACACCCCTCCACACACACACACACACACACACACACACACACGCATGAGAACACATGCCGTATCCCACATACCCCCCCAAACACATGCACACACACTCCCCAGCCCCCACACACTCACACACACAAGCACACTGTCTTGGTGTGCAGGACAAAGCCGCCTCCTGCCTGCTGGTGCCAAGCATGAGCAGCTCCAGTTGCCAAAGCCTCCAGCTCTCTTGATGGCTCTGCCAGCAGCTCCAGTGCTGGACAGTGAAAGACGAAGAGAAATGAGTTTGTAGGGTGATCATGAAAAGACAGTCCACTTCAGCAGTAGCTTTTCCAAGAAAAAGGACGGGACAGAGTGGGGAAGATGCGGGTGCCCAGACAGTGACAGAATGCCAGACGCCAGCAATGAGGGACACCGTGCAGCCTGGGGAACGCCGGGGTCGGCGTCCTTCCCGTGACAGACTGATCACCGTGACCTGAAGGAAAAACATTCTTCACTCCGACAGGCTGGCCAAAGTTCCAGCCCACAGCTGGCAGAATTGTGAAATGTTAATTGGCGTTGAATGGAATTTACCGCCACTTCCCAAACGCACACATGCTGGACATGGCCACAGCTTTAGCATTTTAAAGGTAATTTTTAACACAGAATACTGCTCGGTCTTTTTAAAAAGCGGTGGTTGCTCCCACATGGGAGCAGTAAGCAGCCACGTTATCCCGAAGTTGTGTGGCAGAACTTGCTGTTCTCTGGAATCTTCTGTTTGCTGAACCACTTTGGGCTCGGAAAGCAGCCTGGAGACACTGCCTCCGCATCAGACACACAGAAGCGAGGGTGCTCCTGCCATCTGAGATGGCCCAAGGACAGGGGCATGTGGTTTGTCCACCTGGAGCCTCAGTAGGGCTGCTCAAGAGTCATGTGCTAGTCACCCCACTTGTCTACCTGCATATCGAATTACTTATCACATACATTTGATTTTAATAAGCACGTGTATGTGCTAAGTTCCAAGGCCCCCTAGTGCGTCCCTCTCCTCCATTTAAAGCTCAGGTTTTATAACTGAGGAACAAGGCTCCTTCCTCGGAGGCAGGGAGGGCTGTCGGGGGAGTCAGGCTTCCAGTTCACGGACCCAGCCAATTCATTCAGGTGGTTCCACAACTTTCTCCACCAAAATTATCCAAACTGCCCCTGTGGCAGGAGGCGGAAGTGTGGTCAAGGACAGGGAGGGGGGCCAGGGCAGAGTAGAGCAGTGTGGGGTCTGGTGGGCCCTGTCTGCCCCCAGCGCATCCCATCACACACGCAGTCACGCTACCATCAACACGGATTGCGTCACCGTCTCTGCTTGGCGGCTGCCATCGCGGGGACTGCTTTAATTCTTGGATGCGTAATCCACAGGTTTTCCTTCAAAGACCCTGATGCCCTACGGCTCCCACCACAGAACAGCTATGCAGTGAACACCAGGAATCCCAGCCCTCTCTCCTGGCCCAGCTGGACTTCTACAGCGGGTTTCTCGGTCTGGGCACAAGTGACACATGGAGCTGGACGCTTCCGCTGCGAGGCTGCCCTGGGCCATGGGGTGTTTAGCCACACCCAGCCTCCACCCGCTCGATGTCAGCAGCACCCCTGCCACATACACACACAACTGTGGTCTCTGGCACTGCTGAGGTCCCGTGGGGAGACGGGGCAGCATCATCTCTGAGTGAGAACCACACATCTAAAGAGACCACATGGCCACGGGACCACGCAGTGTAGTGCCAAGAGCCAGGCGTGGGGCCGGGTGCATGAGGCAACCTCCGAGGACCGCGGTTCGGCTGTGATGACAGAAAGCCGTACCACCACATCCTCTCAGCTCTGTGGACAGCCTATCTTTGCGGATGACAGAAAAATCCCCAGTCAGAATCTGAGCTGTTTCTAGAATCCCAGGGAAGCCCAGGGTCCTGGGAGGAGAGCTGGCTGCCAGCTCCATCCCATCAGGTCAGCAGCCTTGGTCCACCTTCGCCTCAGTGGCCTGAGGGCAAGGAAGGTGCCATCTCAGAGAAATGAACCTCGCAGGGGGCCAGTTTACACTTGTGAGATTACTTTAAGAGAACAGCACTTTACAGCTGCCATTCATGAGTCTTTTTGCAGCCTCCTGGGGGTCACCTGGTCACACCACTCCCCTCACTGAAACCTCAGCCCTTGTCTCAGCAGGGACAGATCATAAAGGCACCATCAGCTTTGTTGCTATTATTATTTTTTAATTTTACAACTGACTATAGAAAGATAATGCTTGGTTTGGCAAAGTCATAAGTAACAAATGAATCCTATTAAGGTTGTGAAATTAGCAGAGTTAAGTGACATTAGTGAATTTAGCGACATTTTTATCACTCAACCAAGTACTGCCATTCAAACTTTTACTAACAAAAGAAACTGTTACTTTTCTAAGTCACGAGAACTTCAGACATCATTTGCAGAGTCATGTGAAACACTTCAGTGTTTCCATTGCTCCGTTCCAACCTCCATCTAGAGATAACAAGTGTAGACATTGCTGAGGGCCTGTGACGGCTAATATGGAGTGTCAACGTGAAGGGATTGAAGGATGCAAAGTGCTGCTCCTGTGTGTGTCTGTGAGGGTGCTGCCAAAGAAGGTTAACATTTGAGTCAGCGGACTGGGAGAGACAGACCCACCGTCAATGTGGCTGGGTACCATCCAATCAGCTGCCAGCGTGGCTGGGACAAAAGCAGGCAGACGAACGTGGAAGGACGGGACTGGATGAGTCTTCCCACCTCCATCTTTCTCCCGAGCAGATGCTTCCTGCCCTGGAACATCAGACTCCAAGTTCTTCGGCTTTTAGACTCTTGGCCTTACATCAGTGGTTTGCCAGGGGTTCTCGGGCCTTTGGCCACAGACCGAAGGCTGCTCTGTCAGCTTCCCTACTTTTGAGATCTGGGGACTCGGACTGGCTTCCTGGCTCCTCAGTGTGCTCACAGCCTATTGTGGGACTTCACCTTGTGATCCTGAGAGTCAATTCTCCTAATAAACTCCCCTTCGTGTATTCATCTCTCCTATTAGTTCTGTCCCGTTAGAGAACCCTAATGCCGATTTCTAATAAGGCCACAGCTATTTATTAAGAGGAAAAGGAGACCCTTTCTAGGATCTGATTATAAATATTCCCTCGTGTTTCCAAAAGTTTACCGGGCTGCTAGGGGTTTTTGTTTTCTTAAGCTAACTTAAAAAAATTCCCCAATATAGTGGAAAATACGATATTGGTTCATTAAAAAGGTTGTTGTTCTCATTATCATGGAAAACCCCAGGATTTGAAAGCCTCATAACTGAGACTGCATCTGTGAAGAGTTGTACCCATTGCAGATTAAAGCAATGAAATAACCTCACACTCCTCAGATCAGAAGGGTGCAGGATCTAAACGAATGTGCTGGAGATAATGTGAGAAGGCCTCTCTCACGGGCTGTGTGTGGGGGTGACTGAGAACACGTTGCAACCCCAGGAAAGTTGAAAAAGCAGGTGCCCTTTGACTCAGCAAGTCCAGGAACCCACCTTAGAAACCCGGCCACATGTGAAGGTCAGCACTGCACACTGTCTATAACAACAGAAACTCGGAAGCAGCCTCTATCAGGCAGGATGAGGCGACCCTGAGACCCTCCAGTAAGGCAGGGAGCAAACAAAAGGGCCATTTGGTTACAAACTCCCACCACGACCTCATAGGCTGTTCAAGCCCGTGCCATCCTTGAATTTCTTTCTGAAATGTTCCATCATAAACTGTCAGAGATGGAGGAGTGGGTGGGAGGAAAAATTTGACGATTCCCCATTGCTAACTAAAATCGCTTATTAGCTGCCATTTTACCTGCGTGCCCGGAGACTGACCCATTAGCATTTCAGCCCAGCCCCATGCCTGGCCCGCAGCAGGGAGCCAGCAACTATGTGCCGATTAGACGAGAAGTGGTATATCTGGATGGGGGCGGCCCCCAAATCACGATGTGACCCTGGTGTGGGGACAGTCGCACCCAGTGGGAATAGTGGGAGCAAGTGTCCCATCCACCCTCCTGGGGACAGGGAGGACAGGGAGCCGTGCCCAGCCACACGGCCTCCCATGAATGCACAAGGGGCAGGAGGTACCGGATCCTGGGAAGGAGTCCTCACTGCACCCGCCAAAGAGGCACCAGCAGGGACAGGCGGGTGTTAAAGTGTCAGCTCCAGGAAGGCCAGGTGAATGTACGCAGAGTAGGAGGGCACTGGAGGGAAGGATGAGGTCAGGAGCGGGGCCCGGGTGTTGGGCTCTGGGTTGGGGCACGGATATCAGTTCTGTCCTTTGTGTATCACAGCAGAACAAATCTGTCTGTGAGTGAAACCTCTTGACTTGACGCGATTCCTCTCCCACCGATCTCTGGTGCACCCGCCCCTGGTGAGGGGAGATGGCAGGTGTCCTTCTCCCGGAGTGACGGGCACAGCTGCAGTGATAAAGGACACTGCTGGATTGGCCCTGGAAAACGCTGCTCAAACCAGAAGAGATTCAAAGGAAAGCTCCATGGAAAACGGGCGCCCATCAAATATCTCCGACAGACGGGTGTGCGGGCTTTCCCGGAAAACACAGCCCTGGGTGGACTTGAACTTGACCTCTCAGACAGCTCCTGTGTGAACACATCTCCTCACAGGTTGGGGACCTGGCTTTGTGCATAATTAAGCAGCCTAGGCGTTTGGAGGGGCTCACTATTGTGCAAACAAGTGGGAGAACTTGGTCTTCACAGCAATGTGGCCGGGTTGGCCTGACCCCACCACGACCCGGTGGTAGTTCCCGGGGGTGCAGACACTGCGGAGGGGAACTAGAGACACCAGGCCACGCGGCCGACTCGCTTGGCCCCTTTCATGGCGCTGTGATGTTTCTGTCACTCAAGGGGACCATTCTCTCCCAGTCTAACTCCAGAGCCCCTCGACTTCCAACTCAATGAGGCTTTTCAAGCTCTCCCTTGAAAGGCCCAGCTTGTTACTCCCCACAAGGCATCTGCCTTTTGAGTCTGCACAGAAAGGGAGGAGAATGGCTTAAAAAACACCCCGCACAATGCCTCGTGAGCTCGTGAGTGGGGAGGAGGGCAGTGTGTGCCTGTCCGCGAAGCTCACTTCTGCTTCTAAATCGTTCCTGGCTCCTTGAGTTCTAGACCAGGGTATGGTGGTTTCCTTCCACGTTTGTGTCTTCTTTTCATGTTTACAGTGGAGAAAGGGGTAGGCAGAGGGCTCGTGCTGAGGGCACCTGTGTGTGAGGTTGAGGCCCCCAGCTCCCTGCCCTCCCGAGCTGGCCTGGGCCTCCCTGATGACCTGGGACACATCTCTGGCCACCTGCTGGGTCAGTCAGCCTCTCCCTCTCTTCTCAGGGCAGGGATACCTGGTTAGGGCCACGTGATGCTTCTCTACCCAATGGTTACCGAGGAGAGAAAAATTGCAAGCAACAAAGAATAAGTAAATGTTGGACTTCAAACATTAGACCTCTAAGGGGCCCTAAGAAAAATTATTTTAACAATTTCACTGACACATTGTACACACGACAAAGGCAGCGGGAGATGGCTCAGGGGGAAAGAAGGTGAACAGCCAAAAGCAATGACATAGACCTGAGTCTTTAAACAGGTGAAATGGTGCCGTGCCTGGCATCCCCAGTGAACACCTGTCTCCAGCCCTGCAGGGAGGGGACACTGAGTCCCCAAGTGGCTTCTGGGAGTGCTCAGAGCATCATTTGTTCACTTGGTCATTCGTTCATCCACACCCATCCGTCTTGAGCCAGACACTCCCAGGCACTAGAGTGTAGGGTGTACCTGCAGCTAGGGCCTTCCTGGGACCCACCAGCCTTTCCTCCGGAGGGGAGGGTCAGCCCCTGCGCTGAGCACACTGGGCCTGGCCAGCTCTCTGCTGTGCCCTCCTTCCTTTCTCGTCACTGTGGGGTGTGGAGTGGCATCCCTGAACTATACCCACCAGATGCCAGGGCACTGCTCCCAGACGGGGCAACTGAAGCTGTCTCTAGACATGTATGTCTGTGTATATGTATGTATATAGGCCAAGACGTATGTATGTACATAAAATAATGCTGTGGTTAGACACACTAATTAAAATTATTCTTTTATTTCATGAGAGAATGCATCATAAAGTCCTGTTTTTCCTCAACTGTATTTAGGTGTGGCCTTGCAATGGGGGTGCATGGGGGGCATCGGAAGGGGTAAGGGCCCTGGCTTGAGTTTTGTGGGTTGTCAATGCCCATGAGCCTTTTCTCCCTCCCCCTCCCTCCCTGCCCCACTACCTCCACTTCCTCTTTCCCTCCTTAGTAATCATGAACATTATCATTTGTCTCAAGATCGAATTTTCCATGGGTTGTTCCGTTTGCACCCCCTCCTTTCCAACACCACCCGGTGGATCCATCTTCTCAGTTAAGCCATGTCTGTGCCCCTCAGCCCTGTCGGCAGAGCCCCCAAAGTGCCTAGAGACTTCTTGTGGGGTGGGGGTTGGGGGGCAGGAAGGGAGGGGGGCCACGGCTTTGGGTCTGAGATGTGTTTGCTGCACCCATGGAAAACATGAGGAAGGCAGTGAGGCTTCTCTGAGCAGAGCCCTTCCCTGTGGCTGGTTTGGGCCCTGGCCAGCCTGGCTCGGTTCTGTGCCTGCAGGGAGCCTGGGCCACTCACTGGGCCATTCCCATGGTCTTCCAGGCTCTGGTGGGGCTCAGGGGCATCTCCTGATGCCATAAGAAGTGCAGAGTGGAAGCAGGCATTGTGGGGTCTGCTGGGTTGAAATACTGAGGGAGATAAGCACCCCAGTCTTTCAGAATGTAGCTAGATTCCCGGCTAGGCACGGTGTTGCTTGCCACCTTGAAACACAAAGGGCGTCTAACCTAGAGCAGCACAGTGCAAAGGGGCAGGAGCGGGAACAGGGGGTTCAAATGCCCAAAGGACCCACACCGAAGGGCCTCCACACCCTCCCCATGGCGGCTCAGGGGCGGGAACAGGGGGTTCAAATGCCCAAAGGACCCACACCGAAGGGCCCCCATACTCTCCCCATGGCGGCTCAGGGGTGTGCGGCCCGGGCCCCCTCTCAGAAGGGCGCCCACACTCTCCCCAGGGCTGGCTCAGGGGCATGTGGCCGGCCCCACTCAGAAGGGCCCCGCACCAGGTTCATGGTCTGCTGCTGCTCTCGGGAAGTCCCAGTGCTTTTTGAACAAGGCTCCTGTGTTTTCATCCTGCACTGGGTGCCACAAATTATGTCACCGCTTCTGACTTTCCCATATATAATTTATTTCTAAAAACATTCTACTTAAAAGGCTTTCCGGGACAACTACAAATTGATTTTTTCCCCAAGCTTGACATTACAACCATTATTTCCTCTCTGTTGGCGACTGCCTCGACAAATGGACCTGGGTTTTCCAAAAGCCAGACCCTTCCTTGTTCCGCGGGCCTGGGGATGGGATCTGCGCACACGAGGCCGAGCCTGAGGGCCGCCCCAAGGCTGTCCCCTTGGCCAGGGCACCTCTGCACCTGACTCAGCCCACCCCACTGTAGGGCTGCCGGGAACCAGGCGAGACTACTGGATCTGCCACTGAAGTTACAGGTCATCAGGTCACACCTGTGAGCCTCAGCTTCCTTGCCTGTGAAATAGGAATCAATCATGGCAATGCCCAGCCTGTGAAATAGGAATCAGTCATGGCAATGCCCAGCCCAGTCATAGTTTTCCAGTAGATCAACTATGGTGAGGGCTCAGCCAGCGCCGGTCATCCATGCCCCTTGGAGGGAATGGTTGGTTTTAAGGGCAGAACCTCCACATGAGTCTGCAAAGGTCTGTATTAAGCAGGAGGAGGGAATTGGTCTATTTGATTGTCCCTCTAAGTGAGCGGGGCTGGCTTCTGAGCGGGGCTGGCTTCTGAACGGACCCAGGATGAGCAGGTATCTCTGCCACTGCCCCACCAGAGGCTGCTCCAAGGGAGCGTCCCAGCAAGGGAGGCCGTTGGGTTGACCACAGAGCTGGCACAAGTTTAGGAAAACACCTCACAAAAAAAAAAAAAAAAAAAAGAAAAGAAAAAAACCACCACTCAGAATCTGATCCCTACAGAAGGAGAGGACAGCAACACAGCAAGGCCTCAGCCTCTGACCCTGTCCCGTGCCCTCCCACAGCAGGTGCCTGCAGACAGCTGGCTGGAACCTCTTCCAGGCTCTCAGCCTCCGGTCATGGCGGTGAGCATGTGATTTGCTATTTCACCAGCTTCAAAAAGTGTATTACATATGGAATGCATATAACGAGTTGCACAGTCCTGGAAACCAGCAAACAACAGTGTTTTTTCTTTGCCTCCACTAGCAAACCATCCTCCTGCCCCATGTGGTCATTTGTGCCCTGATACCCTCCCCAATCCACAGCGAAGTCACAATGTCCCATCTGCATGAGATGTGAGAAGAAAAAATGGAACAGTCTCAATCATATTTTAAGCCACAAAGTAACATTTCCATAGCAGAGTGCAAATAGAATTTTACATAATGCACAGAATAAATGCCTCCAAAAATCAATATTTCCAGCTGGATGTACAAATTAAATGATGATATTCAAGTGTGAGATTAAAACAATGATTTAAGATAGAAATTGAGTTATGCTATCTCATGCCTGCCTACTGCTGAATATGTTAATGGAACAAATTTGTTAGCATTCAGTCCATTTATCTCTCTAAACAGAAGGAGGTGGAGAGTCCTGTCTGAAAGCAAAAGCAATGGCAAGAAACACCTCCCAACTATAGTTCAGATGGGGAGGCTGCAGAGTCAGATGCTTCTGTGGGAACTGAAGTTACTTTTCTAGAAGCATCTTTGGTCCCATATTGAGGCTTTAAACACCTCTGCCTGGCTCCCTCCTTCCCACCAGGGTTGTGGGTAATTAGGCTCCACATATGCAAGGTCTGCAAAGCCTGTGCTCCCGATGGCCACGCCCTCACCCCATCTATTACCCTTGAAGAGAGGGGGCCCATCTGGTCTCACAGGGTGCCTGTGTAACCATGAAGCAGGAGGCGGCAGTGCTAATGGCCCCTGTACCCAAAGCAGCTCTAATTGCAGAGTGAGGCAGCCAGAGGGGTCCCTCTTGGGGAGAGGAAGGCAGGGAACAGCACTCGTGCATCCAGTGGCCCCAGCCAGGGCCCCGCCAGAGAGGCAGAGCCCTGGTCAGGCATGCCCTGCCCTCTCAGGCCATGTGGGTCTTTCCCGTTTAGGGAGGACAAGGGATGGAGAGACAAGCACAGTTCTAGCTGCCTCTGCAGCAGGGCTTGGGCAATGCAGCTTTAAACCAGCGAGGTGCAGCCACACCCACTTGCCCAGGGGCCCCAGCAGGCTTGGAGTTGGCTGGCAGGCCCGGGTATCTGCTCCTTCCCCATGCTGCTCGCCTGCCTGCCGCACCTAGGCCTGCCCCCCATCGCCCTGTCCTGACTCTCCTTGACTGGGCCCTGGCACTGGCTGCTGTGGATATTTCCATCTCCTTGAGGCTGGCTCCCGCCTTGAGTTCAGCAGCCTGAGTCACCCCCCACCTGAGTCCCCTTCTTCTCTGTGCCTGCTCCAAGCTTCCTACTCCTTGGCAGCCTCCTCGGCTTTCACTCTCAGGATCCTCACCTTGAAGCTCTCTCCCCCTGCCCCACACCCGCTGGCATTCCCTGCAGAAGAGGCCATCTGGAAAGCAGGCGAAGGAACCAGTGAGCCTGGGAGTAAACCTGAGCCTGAGATAAGAACCGCAGCCCAGCCCTGGCCCACACCTTGATTGCAGTGCAGGGAGACAGGAGTAGAGAGCCCAGCTATGCCACACCGCCCACCCTCAGGACCTGCAGAACTGTGAGAAGACAGGAGTGTTGCTTCAGCTGCTAGGCTCTTGGGAATTGGTTACGGGACACAGAAAACTCACCATGTGCCTTTCACACCTGATCCCGCCAAACCACCTTCCCCGATCTCCCCTAGAACCCGGCCAGAGAACTCGTCTCCCTAGAGCCTGCTCAACCTCACATCAAACCTTAAAACACTGGCTAAACAGATGAGAAACGTGGTGCTTTGGTTTGCTTTTAATGGATTTCTGGGGCAGAAGAGCATTTTCATAGACTTGCTGCTTGCATTGCTTGTGTGTTTTGCACTGATACCCCTTGTCCACTCATGGCTTGTGTGTTTTGCACTGAAATCCCTTGTCCACTTGCCCATTGTTTTCTGTTGTGTGCACTTGCTCCTATTGAATGGTAGGGAGACGCGGGTCTTTCTAAAGATGAGTCACAGGTGACGTAAGGGGTGGGGTCAGATTTCGGGGTCTCTGAGTTCTGAAACCGAAGAGGTTCGTTTTCATACTGGGCTCCATTTTCATATTTGCCGCCTTGTGTTAAACTGGGTGCCAGGGTCTGTTGGAACGTCTTAGATGGGACCTCCTTCGTGTGTGAAGACCACGGAAGAACAGAGAAACCAGGACGTGAATTAGTTCAGGTGCAGTCCTGCCTGGAGGCAGGGGACAGAGAGGAAAACCCAGCAACCTCACGGCGCTCAGGGCTTGGGAGCCTCCTGCGTGGTTCCTTTCGTGGGGTCCACGCTCTGCAGGCGACTGGGGATGGTGTCGTCCGTGTGTCCTTATGCAGTCAGGACACAGAGGGCAGCAGCTTCTTAGGGTCTTGCTCACACCTGTGTTTTATCCACCTCTCCTCCTCGGTGGCAGAGCCTGAGGGCCGGCGTCAGACGCCACCTCTATGAGACCGGCCGACACTTTCCACAGCTGAGGATCCTCCACCGCAGGCTGAAGCCACCTCGTTTCCTCACTTGAGCAGCACGGAAGATAAGAACAAACTTTAAAATCCCGGATAATCCTCACTTTACTAATAAGCATTTTATCTAAATCCTGCTTTTAAAATTGTGCTTCCCCAACCGGTGTTGGTCGAAGTGAGTTTCCACATCCAATTTCCAGTCTGCATTTCGAGAGCACTCGCTCCAAGGCTGTGCATCAGGCTGAAGACTCATCCCGGCCTCATCTCAAAGCCAATCCAAGGCCCCGCCAGCTGGGGCTCTGCCATGCTGCATCCACGTCCACGCACGCGCTCGGCACTGCCCTCTGGCCCACGCCCAGGGATCGTCCATGATTACCATTCAGAAAAATATATATTTAAATTAATTTAGCAGAGCTTTTTACAACACACATCCTCCTGTGCCACATATTTCGGCTGTTTCATATTAATTCATTCCAGCCTTACAACAAATAGAAGTAAATCCTTTTGCTATACTTTTTTTTTTTGAGAGGGTCTTGCTCTCTCGCCCAGGCTGGAGTGCAATGGCACGATCTCAGCTCACTGCAACCTCTGCCCCCCAGGTTCAAGAGATTCTCCCTGCCTCAGCCTCCTGAGTACCTGGGATTACAGGTGCCCACTGCCATGCCTGGCTAATTTTTGTATTTTTAATAGAGATGGGGTTTCACCATGTTGGCCAAGCTGGTCTCAAACTCCTGACCTCAAGTGATCCACCTGTCTCAGCCTCCCAAAGTGCTGAAATTACAGGCATGAGCCACTGTGCCTGGCCTGCTATACCCATGTTACAGATGATAAGAAAAGTGAGGCAAGAGGAGGCCACCCAGCTGGAGAGCTCAGATACAGCAGGCCAGGTCCAAGGTCTCCCTCTGGTGCCATTCTCTCTACTCAGCAGCTCTGTGTACCGAATTCCCAAAACCTGACGGCTGTTGAGCCCTGCTTTTCCCTTGGCGCACTCATCTGGAGGCCTAGAGATGAACTATTGGCATGGATGTTAGTTGTCCTGACAGCCACGACCTCAGGGCAGCTCATTCTTTCCAACATGTATTCAGCACCTCCTCCCCAGACAGCGCTGTGGCTGCAGCTATGGATAAAACAGTGAAGAAGGCTGCAAGAGGCTGGAGATACTTGTCTCTACTGCTGAATCTGGCTGAAGGCAGGACCACCCTCATTCGTTCTTCTGCTGTGCTCACCTGTTCCCGAGCCCTGACTCCTGGATCCAGCATCCACGGTTTAGGGTAACAGATCCATCTACTTCACGACATCAAACATTTCTGACGTAGCCCCTTTCTAGCCAAAGCATTCTGATTGCCCCTCTGTTTTCCGAGGGCCTCTGCAACTCTCCTTTGACCACCTCCCTGGCTTGCTCTGGCTCTCATCCAGCTTGATAGAGCTTTCTGGGGGAGGCAGGGGAAGAGGCTACTTTGCAGTACATGCCATGCAGGGTCCCCTTGTCACGGCATCCCCCTACCACAGTGATGAGTCACTCAGCGTGACTCTGCTCTGCCATGTGCAGCTTCAATCAAGACCAGAAGGCCCCAGACTGTGTCAGAATAGGATTCTAAGGAAGGGCCACTGTGGCAACAGCCATAACAGCTAAGATCAAAAATAATGCTGGCCGGGTGCAGTGGCTCACATTATAATCCCAGCACTTTGGGAGGCCGAGGGTGAGGATCACTTGAGGTCAGGAGTTCGAGACCAGCCTGGCCAACATGGTGAAATCCCATTTCTACTAAAATACAAAAATTAGCCGGGCATGGGGGTGGGCCCCTATAATCCCAGCTACTGAGGAGGCTGAGGCAGGAGAATCGCTTGAACCTGGGAGGTGGAGGTTGTAGGGAGCTGAGATGGGGCCACTGCACTCCAGTCTGGCCAACAGAGCGAGAGTCCCTCTCAAAACAAACAAACACACCCAAATAAATTAGCCAGGCATGGTGGCAGGCACCTGTAATCCCAGCTATTTGGGAGGCTAAGGCAGGTGAATAGCTTGAATCTGGGAGGCAGAGGTTACAATGAGTCAAGATTGTGGCACTGAACTCTAGCCTGGGCGACACAGCGAGACTCCATCTTAAAAAAAAAAAAGGAAAAATAACGCTGATGAGTATGTTCCACCCATCAGACAGCTCTTTCAATAAAAGAACCTTGAGTAAGAACAAGAAGTTCTGAAGACACCACCCAAGATGCCTCTAGGAAGGAAAGAAGACAGAAGCACGTGATGTTCCCTCCAGGCCCTCACTCACCAGGAACACCAGGACAGGGCCTCTCCCCATGTTTCAACAGAAACATATGAACAGCAGACATGATTCCTAAACCACACAAGGCACTGAACAGACCTGCAGACGACAGAGACTCTCTTCCCTCACTGCACAGATTCCGATAGTCAGATTCCATGGCATGTTGCAACA
This sequence comes from Colobus angolensis palliatus, assembly GCF_000951035.1. NCBI lineage: Eukaryota > Metazoa > Chordata > Mammalia > Primates > Cercopithecidae > Colobus > Colobus angolensis. Next base: position 3,092,929 of record NW_012114444.1, read on the forward strand.
CACTTGTAGGAAATTATAAAAACCAATATTCACCCTGGGATTGTGCAACAAATAGAATTTATTAAAGTACTTGTGAAGTACCTCCAGTGAGAAATTCATCTTTGATCCAGATTTTAATAAGGATTATATAATCATAATGAGACTGTAATAAAACAGCATCACCTGAATAATCCATTTTATTACCAGTTTTATTATGAGTTCCCATTTATTACAATTTATTGGATATTTAAAGCATATGTAAATGATGCAATATAAAATATATGAGGAACAAGAATTATGGTGCCTACCTATGTAAATTTATCTTCCTGATATCTAAGATCTCCAGACTTCTGAAGTTTATACAATCAAAAAGGATCTTGAAAGGTTACAAAGGTGGCTTTGGGTCTCAGGAATGAAATATCAATGTCTCACCATGAAAACAGTCATTCCTTCCTATGGATTTGAAACCCAGAATCTCTGGGATTAGATCTTTATTAGGAATGGAATACTTCGGGCTGACTGAAAACTGAACGTTTCACCAGAAAAAACTTGCTGCTTTGGCCTCTGTGGGGAACCTTTCTAAAATGTCTAATTCCCCTCATCAGTGAAGGTAATCTATGGACTGTATGAAATCTGTAATAATTAGGGATGAGGGCGGTGCATTGGTTAAAAAAAAAAAAAAAAATGAAGATCATCATGAGTTCCCTTTCCAAGACGCAGGAGAGCAGCCAGGCCCTGCACCAGCCAGGACGCGACCCCACCACGCTTCCAGCTTCGTCTCAGGGCAGTTTCCAGCCTATCTAAATCATCGCTGTTCACCTCCCTTCCCTCAGCTTTGGTCTCCTCTTCTCCCCCTCTCTGGGGACTTTGTATTTCCTTCCGTCTAATTTCTTTTCTCTTCTCTTCTCTCCTTTTCTTTTTTGTGGAGATGAGGTCTTCCTATGTTGTCAGGCTGATCTCAAATGCCTGGGCTTAAGTGATCCTCCCATCTTGACTTCCCAAGTCAAATGCTGGTCTCAGATGCTGGGATTACAGGTGTGAGTCACTGTGCCCAGCCTGCCTCGCCTCACCCCACCTCACCCCTCCCTGCCCCGCCCCCACCTCTCTTTTCTTTTCTTTGAGAGGGAGTCTCGCTTTGTGTCCCAGGCTGGAGTGCAATGGCATGATCTTGGTTCACTGCAATATCTGCCTCCTGGGTTCAAGTGATTCTCTTGCCTCAGCCTACTGAGTAGGTGGGATTACAGGCATGCACCACCACTCCCAGCTAATTTTTTGTATTTTTAGTAGAAATGGGTTTTGCCATGTTGGCCAGGCTGGTCTTGAACTCCTGGCCTAAAGTGATCTTCCCACCTCAGCTGCCTCCCAAAGTGCTGGGATTACAGGCATAAGCCATCACACCCAGCCTGTTTTTTCTTCTTTTTTAAAGTTACCTGTTTCCCAGCTAATCAGTAAACCCTTTAAGAGAAGGAGCTGGGCCTGCTTTAACTATCTCTACACCCTGGAACAATGCTGCGTAGATTGTCCAAAGTGTCAGGGGGCACTAATGGGACATCACCACTCTCAAAACCAAAGCCAGAGCGAGATGCGGAAAGGGTGAGGGCCGGGGCCCTGGGTTCTGGGAATAGAGCTCTCCTGCCCAGCGCCGCTGTCCTGACAGACAGAACGTCTTGTCATGTTGGTGTGGTACACACGCAGCAGGGACACCACCCGAGATGCCTCTGGGAGGGGAGGAAACCAGAACCACGAGACATCTCCACAAGGCCCTCACTCACTAGGGACACCAGGACAGGACTCTCTCCCCATCTTTTAATAGAAGCATACAAAACAGCACGCATGATTCGCAAACCACATGGGGCACTGAACAGAACAGACTTTCAGATGATAGAGGTCCTCCTCCCTCACCGCATGGATCCCTGCTTAAAAATCACAGATGCCATGCTTAAAAAAATACCGGCAGGACACGGTGGCTCACGTCTGAAATTCCAGCACTCTGGGAGGCTGAGGCAGGTGGATCAATTGAGGTCAGGAGTGCAAGGACAGCCTGACCATCAGGGTGAAACAGTGTCTCTACTAAAAATACAAAAATTAGCTGGGCGTGGTGGTGCACACCTGTAATCCCAGCTACTCAGGAGGCTGAGGCAGGAAAATCGCTTGAACCCGGGAGGTGGAGACTGCAGTGAGCCAAGATTGTGCTACTGCACTCCAGCCTGGGTGACAGAGTGAGACTCTGCCTCAAAAAAAAAGCTCTTATGTTTAAAAACTGGTGTTTACCTTTATTGAGAGATAGTTGGTTAGGGAGGGTGCCAGGGCATCTGGGTGCCGGTTGCTGGTTGTGATTCTCTCATTAAAGTGCAGAGGGGTATACTGACAATCTGTTCACTTTCTCTGTATGTGCATGTAATTCATGAAAAGTTTTACAGCCTTAGCAAGTAATCCCAAAGCCAGAGAGACACCACGGAGGCCAGCGGAGCCCCGATGGGAAGGTCCCGGTGCGGGGCTCCCACACACTGTCACTGCTGCCTTGGCAGTAGGATGTCTGACATATCAAACTTGAATCAATTTTCAAAAAGCTTTTTGAAAGAACATAATTAGATTAGAATGTTACATTTGTTAATTTTTCAGTTGCTCATTAAAATTGACATGCCATTTGATTTTGACAGCAACCTTTTTAACTTGATGTAAGACTGTAGGATCTTTAAAAATAAAGCTCTATTTAGGAAGTTCAGAAATATGACAACTGCAATCATGAAACTGAAACCAGTCTCCCCATCACTCATATCTAAGAATCATGAAATCAATCATTTGCCCCATAATATTTTTTTAAAAAGCCAGGGATGTGGTCTTTTTTAGACTTATGAAAACATGAGTCCATCGTTGGAGAAGATATCCCGCTCCTGTGAGGGGTCCGGCACTCACCTGGGCGGGCTGCCTCCACCGAGGATGCCAGGGAGGCCGGGCGCGCGACTCGTGTTTTAGGAAGGCCTTCGCTTCCTTCTGCACAAAGTTAAGTCTCTTGGAGCCTGACTCATACAGAGGCCAGGTGGGTCGTGTTTATCCCTGCAAAGAGAAGAATCCTCCTGCTTCTGCCTGGGCTCGGGGGCACTTCTGAAATGCTGGACAGAACCACCCAGGGAGGGGGGGGCCAACAGCAGGAGAGGGACAGAGGGACAGAGGGACTTGTAGCGACTCGGAAGGAACAGCCAGTGACCACGTCCCCACCCACGTACTAGCCACATTGTCATCACTGCAGAGGTTTTGGGGGACAATGTGTTCTTGGGCGAGATAACTCATTTCTTGGACCTTCTGTTTCCTCTTCTGTAAAACGGAGATAATTAAAGGGCTAACTTTGTGGCCAAGCTGATTGGCTGACCATCAATGCTGAGCTGCTCCCACAGGGTCAGTGGGGATGGCCCTTCCTTTCAGGTGGCACCGCTTGCCTCTGGGCTATGAGCAGGACTATGTTGCCCGGTCTGGACACAGCAGCTAGGAGACTTAAGACAGAGAGTCTTCCTCCCTGAAGTGAGGATAGGCAAAGGGTCAGCCGCAGGGGTCTGTGACATGAGCCGGCAGAGTCCCTGGGAGTTCCGAGTTGCTCGGTCACAGTGGCTAATCAATAGAACATAACAGTAAGTAAGGCGAAATGAGATCAGGCACAGCCGCAGCGCAGAGTCGAGCGCACGGCAGCTACCCGATCAATCCGTTTCCCCTCCTGCTCTCTCAGAATTCAGCAAGTCCCGGCTCCTGCAGCTGGAGGGGGCTTAGCTGGAGAGGCTCCTGGATGGAAAGGTAACCCTTCCTGGGTTCACGGCCATGGCTGAGCAGCCTACAGACCCTGCTCACTGCATCCTCAGTATCCGGGGAGGGACCTGCAGGAGGTGAGCACAGCCCACTTCCCCAGCCTGTTGGGGGGCCCTGAGTGGTGGAGACTGTCCAGGGCAGTGCAAACCAAGGAAGTGCGGCAGAATCCAGCCCCTCCTGACCCTCTTTCTCCTGGGGCTTCTCTAAAACTCTCAGGGAAGCTCTTCCAAAACCACAGGCAGCTCAATTCTCTGTCCAAACCTCCACTCTTCTAGCCTGGTCTCCAGTCACCAGAACCTTCCAGCTGAGTTAAATTATGGGGGGGATGACTGAGCAAATGGGCATTAGGATAAAACCGGGGAATCATGCCTGGCAAGGTCTGGCAAAGGCACCATTTGAGCTTAATGACAACAGAGAGATCATTCAGAAGATGACCTGCCCCACATAATTTCTGACTTGGCAATGAAAAGCGGGCATTGAAGCCAGCTGGTGGGTCCCACACAGGTCTATGCTCACCGTGGAAAGAAGGTTTTTTTAAATGAAAGATGGTAGAGGTGGACAGGGTGAGGAGTGGTCACTTCTGTGTGTGAGATTCTGGCTTTTGTTCAAGGGCATGGAAAATTTGTTCAAGAACTCTGTCTACAATGGTATTATCTAATGAATGAGAATGGAATTTAAAAATACATTTAAACATTTTATTTTTGAAATAGTTGGTCAGGTGTGGTGGCTCACACCTGTCATCCCAGCACTTTGAGAGGCCGAGGTGGGCAGCACTTGACCTCAGGAATTCGAGACCAGCCTGGGCAACATGGGAAAACCCCATCTCTACACAAAATACAAAAATTAGCCAGGCTTGGTGGCATGTGCCTGTAGTCCCAGCTTATCAGGGGACTGAGGTGGGAGGATCACCTGAGTCCAGGAGGTTGAGGCTGCAGTGAGCTGAGATTGTGGTACTGCATTCCAGCCTGGGAGACAGTGTGAAAGACTCTGTCTAAAAAAAAAAAAGTTTGCTATTCAGAGAAGTTGCAAAATTAGTGCAGAGAGCCCCGAGCATTTCTCAAGCAGCTTCCTCTGCTGACAACATGGATCACGACCAAAGCCCACAGTCAAATGCGGGAAAACGATGCCGACGCAATCGCCTGAATGCAGGTGTCCAGGCTTTCTGCAGGTCCAGGCCTTCTTCAGCTTTCCCTGGGTTTTCACGTGCCCTCCTATGGGTATTTTTAAATGACTTGAGTGTGACTGTGTCTCCAGCAGGGAAGCATTCCAGGTAGAAATAGGACCTTTCCATAGCAATGTTCCTCTAACCCCAGCAGCATAAACCAAAGCAGCCCAAAGGACCACAGCTAGCTTGGGATTTTAGTTTAGTTGTGTGTGTGTATGTGTGTGTATGTGTGTGTGTGTGTGTGTGTGTGTTTCCCACAGCTTTAATGAACAGCACTCCCCAGGACAGCCCAGGTAAATGTTTAGAGACAGATGGAGTCACCACTGCTGTGCTTTTGGGAAGTCCCACGGTTCACAAGTGGAAAGCTTCCATCCCCTCACCATCCCTGCATGGCAGCAGCACCTGGGTTCCGCTTCTGCCTGGAGCTCCCGCAGCCCCAGCCAGTGGCACAGCCAGGATGGTTTCCCTGAGCCCAGGCCCTGCTTCCACAGAGCTCTGCCCTTTTAAGGCAAGGAGTTTATCCCTGGCAATCTTGCCCTATTCTGCGGGGGGAAGGCTGCTTCAAACACTTCAGCTACTGGGCTCTGGGAAACGAGAAGAATGTGCCATTCACTTGTTTCAAACAGAAGCCTTCCCCGGCTGGTGCTCTCAGCCTCAGCTCTCGAGGCTTAGCAGCTACAGGTGGTCCTGAGGGGCCTTGCTGGGCACTGCAGGGAAAGAAGCCCCAAGCTCCTCTCGCCCTTTGCTTCCTCACACTGTTCACCGTCTGAAATTAAATAAGCTCACACCCTCCAAGATTTACCAAGGAGTTAGCATGGAAAGAACTCTGTATGTGAGTGTGTGTGCATGGGTGTGTGCGTGTTTGTGCGTGTACGTGTGTGAGGGCGTGCCTATCCATAACCCTTTCACACCACGGTGCTGGGGAAGCCCTTACACCTCTTTTCAATGTAAGCCTGTCAGGTGCACGTGGAACTGACTGCATCCTTAGATCAGAGCTCTCTGTCTCCCTGGCTGCAGGTGCTGAACGTGCAGGCCGAGGGCTACCACGTCTCCACTGCTGTGTCTATGCCGATTCCACTGCTCCCGTGTACTGATGTCCTCGGGATGAGTATGCGGGCAGACGCTCCCCACTCTGGGCCGCAGCATCCCGAGGGCTCTTCCTGCCCTCCCAGGCTCCCAACCAAGGCAGAACCCTTGGCCTTTGCTTTACGTGGGACAGGCCCTCTGGCTGCCCAGAAGCCATCTCATTCAAGTGGCATAACTGAAAGCCATCCCCTCCTGGGCCTCCCCTCACTACAAGGCACTCATGCCAGGAGGGAGGCGGAGCTGGGCCCCTGAGTCCTGAGGGCTTCCCCGTGGGTGGTCCATGCAGCAGCACCGCATTAAAGGAGGTTTTGGGGGGCAGGACTCAGAATCTGACCCCAGAAGCCATTTATTTCTAGATGTTTTCTCTGTTGTTGCTCCTCTGAATTCCTTCCTCAGATGTTGTGAGTTTCTGAAAAGGGAATTTCTGCCTGAACCAGGGCAGCGATGGTTACTTGCCTAGGAGCTGCAGTGGAGGACAGACGAAGGGACACCACTGGGGCCCCGGGGTGGGCTGATTTTGGCCGGGGCTGTGCCCGATTCCTGGCTCAGGCCCATGGGGAAGCCTGTACTCTGTGGTTTTTGCCGAGCTGCGTCCCGCGTGGGAGGCCTGCTCTGCAGACCCCAGCAAACGCTTTGCATGGATGCCACCATTTCAGCAGTTTTCAACCTGGGACAATTCACCCTGACCAAGGTCATTGGGCTATGTCCGGAGACATTTTTGGTTGTCACACCTGGGCAGGTGGGGTGGGGAGGACACTGGCACCCAGGGGAGGGGCCAGGGATGCAGCCCGCAGGCTCAGGGTGGCCGCAGCGGGAGAACCTGCTGGCCCCCAGTGGCTGCCATGCTGGGGCCAAGAAACTCTCACTTACATCTTTGAATCTCATCAGCAAAGATCTGTTATCACCATATGTTCTTATAAAAACACCCTATTATGAAATTTTCAGACATACTTTTTTTGGGTAGTGGTGGAGGGAGGGTCAGAAAAAGAGTAAGAAAACAATTAGCAAGGGCTTCCCCTTCAGTATTTCATAATATTAAAGTACAAAGCTGTTTCCACACTTTTTTTCATTGAAGTCATCGGAAGCAGAGAGGGGTGTAGATGGTGTTTTTTGTGTCTCCCCCTTATTGTCGCATGTGTAATAGCCACTCACAAACCAACTGTGACACAGCTGTGCCTTTCACCCTGCCGGCCCCTATAAAAGGAGTAGATTTAATTAATTTATCAATGTTTTTCTCTGTTCCAGTTCAAGTTCAATTAGTTGGATTAAAGGACATACGGATATTAAAAAAGCTTTGAAAAGAGTTTAAAGGACTACACACATATAAAGTGTCATCGCTGAAACCACGGAAAACAATGTGTCCCAATGATAACTGTGCGATATTTGCATGGGTGAGGAATACCAGGCCCTGCCTCTGTGTAAAGTGCCAGCATTCACACATCACTTACACACACGTTACTGCTCTGTAAGACGGCGAAGTGTTTAGCAACGTGCGGAACACTGATCCCTAGAAGCAACCCGTCTCCAAAGTCACGCCAGAAGTGCTTCCGGGTCTTTCGATGGGTAGATATAGGTGAATTCATCAGCTATCCTGCTTCTTTATGTAACACCATCCAAGCAAAGTGGCAGATCTGTCCATCAAAAAGTTCTAAGCTACAGTCATTAGAAACTGTTTAGCCATTTTTAATCTGACTTTTTTGGTAAAGAAAAACTTGGCATTACAACTCCACCTGGAGAGGGTAGAGGTCTCCCCAGCAATGAAAAGAGCTCATTATTTACTGAATAACGAACACAAAGTTATCCACACTGATGATCGGGGAAGCAGACAGGTTGTGTCTCTTCCCTAAATGGGTGGCAGAAACATGCGGTGCCCTCCTGACCCTGCTATGGCCATCTGTCCCCCAGGGAAGTAGCTGGGAAGAAGTCCCGGGCCCATTTTCTGTTGCATGCTCTGCACGACAGCTGCCATCTGCCCTGGTGTCTATAGAATGAACCTTAGTAAAAAGTTGGGCTGCTGAGTGGAGGCTGCCGGAGGGAGGAAGATTGACAAGAGGCCTCCACGGAAGGTTTTGGAAGAGCACATGGCGGGGAATGACGGAGGCAAATGCCTTCTCTGTGTTGTCCAGGAATGCTGGAAGGGTGTGTCTGTGTGTGCAAGGAGCACCCCATGCCACACAATCATCACACGTGGCAAACGCACGGGCACCTGACAAGAGAGCCGAGACTGGTGTGGGCCTGCCAGCAGCGCCGCAGCTCCACCCAAAGACGGAGTCGTCTGGGATCACCAGGCCGTGGCCTGAGGTGGGACCTCCTGATGGTGAGAAAGCTCCAGCAGCAATGAGGAAACTGAAACACAGTTCTGGCACAGAGCCGCCTTCCCACCTTTGTGGCCAGGGAGAGGGATGGAGGCTGGGCAGTGAACGGACAGTGCTGGCCAGCTCTGGGCAGTGGGATCCATGTTGCCTGTCACCTGGTGCGGGCTGCCTTCCCTGGCACCCTCCCTCCTGCTCCTTCCTCAGCTCCTGGAGGCCAGTGGCTGATGGAGCCACCCACTGGTCTGCAGGCCACGTCCTGATGCCAGGGCACTGCCAGATGCATCTTTGTGCTTTCCCTGCACTCCATGTAAAGCAGAACACTGCAGAGGGCTCCAGCTCACACGGTAGTAAGTGTTAGACTAATCAACTGGCCAGGATAACTTAAAAAACAAAGAACTGAAGGGAGAGAGGAGCAGATAATAAGGCCACACCGGCACCGGGCCGTCAATTAAAATTTCCGCGGAAGACAACAGCCCGCAGCCAGGTGAACGAGGGCAGCACTGGCTCCCACCCGGGCTGCGCTGTGTGTGCAGTTCCGAGTCGGGCCGCTTGCCTGGCTGGGGGGAAAATGAATCAATTAATAAAAACAAATTACTTTTTACTAAGTTAAATAAAAGCTAATATAAATGAAGTCTCTGTGTACATGGCAGATTTATGTTAACCATAACCATTCCATTCCAAGATGGACACATTTTAATGTGATATTGAAAAAGATCAAATTAAACTTTAACGAATGCGACAGTTGGTATCAGGGACGGTGCAGCACCTTACACATGGTTACCGGGTTCACGCGTGGCTATTCCTCACACATCAATTTTCAGCGGCTTGGAGGGGTTTGGGAGGAAATCTGACCCCATCCCCTGGGGTCTGGCATCCCTCCCCATCCCCTCCACTGTCTTGGGGGGTTCCTGATCCGGCCTCTCCACTCTGCCCACGTGCTCACTGGGTCGGGGGCTAAGCTGGGGGTGAGGGGGCAGCACAGCGAGGCTTGGCTGGAGGCCCCTGAGGACCCAGAGGATGGAGGTGGACATGCAGGGAGCTGCCAAGCTGAAGCAGAAGCCCACGCCACTGTCATGGGGGAGGCCAGGCAGGAATTCGGGAGAAGGCCTGCGAATCTCCCAGAGCCCCCACAGACAGGACGCAGCTTCACTCTCACCACATACAAATGACCTCACGCTCTCTTGGCAAATGGATGGGAACTAATAAGCAGACCTTAAACCAGTGACACCAAGCTCTGTGCTCACTTGTGGCAGGAAGATAAACTCCACGAGTCACGGCAAGGCGGCCCGCAACGCCTGCGGACCTCTCAGAGGATATGCTACTAAAACCAGCGCAGGCGGCCAATGTACTGCCTGGCGCAAACACAGTGTGGTCCGATCACAAAGCCTGGGTCAGAGAGATGCAGACAGCCGGGCTCATGAACCAGAGGTCCTGGAGGCTCTTCCAGGCTGCAGGGGGGCCCGCATCTACCCCCTTACTACAAATTAATTGTGGTTTGTTCTGATTTGAAAATGGGCTTGTTTCAGCCAGGCTCATGAATCAGAGATCCTGGGTTCAAATCCCAGCGACTCCTTGACCTCGTTGAATTCAGGTTTCTGCACGTCAGCCTCTCCTCTGTAAAGTGGGGGCACTACTGGTTTTCTCAACGGCCCCCTGGAGAGTGAGTGAGCGAAGTCTGTGGTGTGCCCTCCCACGGTTCTCAGGGCTGCTTGTTCATGGAGCTGGAGCTCAACTTGTAAACCTTCCAGCAAAGGAGAGACAGAGCTGACACCGCCTCCCATCTTCTTACAATCCCCACGAACTCGCTCTCCTCCTTTTAAAACATACTCCCCAAGCGATGCCTTTGGTGGAGCTTTGGAAAACAGTGCCTGGTTTTGCTGTCCAGCTGCCCCTCCTCTCAGAGGCCATTCCTGTCACTGCTGGAGGAGGCCGTGAGCACACACCTGCTCCCAATGGGCCTGTCTGGCAGGAGCTCAGCAGCAGCGGGACTCGCAGAAATCGCAGCCGTCCATACGTGCTGGAAGTCAGTCATGGCCACAAATGCTTCAGGGTTGGCAGAGAGGGAAGCAGAAGTCCTTTCTAATGGGATGATTGCAAAAGACACTAGCCATCTTCAAATCAGAACAGACCACAATTAATTCTTAATAAGGAGGTGGGTGCAGGCTCTCCTGCAGCCTGGGAGATCCTCCTGTGTTCCCACCACAACCTCAATTCTACTCACCCTTTAAGGCCCCTGGAGGTGCACCCCCACAGAGCTGCACTGACCTGGGTTTGCTCCCTTCACCCACTAAATGCAGTTGCCTGTTTGAACTCTGAATTATTCCCTTCACTTTCCTGCCAGAGTGGGATGATTATAATCCTGTTTTCCCAACAAGACAGAAAGCTCTGTCAAGTGAAAGGCCTCTAATAAGCAGTACAGGGGTATTGTTAAGTCTTCAGGATCCGGGGCCTGGGAGCCTGGGTGTGCACTCTGATTTACAGCTCCCCTCGCGATGCTCGGAAGGAGTAAAAGACCCGCATCACCGTCACTGAGCTGCTCAGAGGATGAAAACAGAAACCAAGGGCCAAATGCCAAGCCTGGTGCCTGACCCAAAGGCAGGGCCTGGTCAGCCTGACAACCAGCAATGCCGAAGCCCTCACTTGCTTAGCCAGTGCTTCATTCTGTGCTAAGCGCTGATCTGAGCACGCCACACAGACAGCTCTCTTGACACTCACACCACTCCTCCAGGAAGGTACCGGGGTTATCTCTACCTCACAGAGGAGCACACTGAGGCACAGAGAGGCTTGGTGACTTTCCTGAGGTCACACAGCTATCAAGGGATGGATGTGGCATTTGAACCCAAGGATGTGGTTCTAGAGCCCGGGTTCCTAGGCAGCACTGCCTCTCAGGGTCCGGCACCAGCACAGCCAGGCAGTCACCCTGTGCTGGGTTCTGCAGATGGTCCCACACAGGCGGCCTCCTGGCAACAATCTCAGATGCAGGTACTACTATCACCCCCCTCTTGGAGACTGGAAGACAGACCAGATGGGTTGAGTTGGTGTCTCCATGGACATGGGCATTTCTGCTGGTGATGCCCACTCACCAGCACTGGGCAGAATAATTCCCAAAAAAGATGCTCGGCAGAAACACGCAGGCAGATCAATGGATAGTCAATAGCCTAGAGACGGATGCTCAGGTCTCTGTATCAGCAGGGTCTTGGGGAATTTCATACAACGGATCTGAGCCTTTTGGGGAACAGGGCCAATGTGGCCCAGCAGTTGGTGGGCAGAGGCAGCAGGCACCACTAATGCTAGGCAGTCACATCTCAGATGGGCATGCCGAGGTCCTTCTAGATAGTGGGCAGGGCCCTGAGGAAGTGGAGGTTAAGAGCCCATCTCTGCACCTCAGATTCCTCCACTTTGTATTGGGGATTATAACACCACCATGCAGTCTGCCTGCAAAGACGCACTAGCTTCCTGCGCCTAGGAACTAGTGGCATTCGATTAAGGAACAATGAAAGAACAGACACCCACCTGGAGCCCAGCGCAGGGCAATTGCCCTGTGATGCTGGTGCAGCAGCCTGAGAGGCAGCGCTGCCTGGCCAGTGCTATGAGCCCTCCTCGGAGTTGGGACCCCAGAGAGCCTCTCTGGGGAGCCTGAGCACAGACCAGTCACATCACAATGCCTTCATAAAAAAGGGACCGTGAGGTTTAAGGAGTTAAGGATGATGGAAGGACAACAAATACAGCTTCTTTGGTCAAAAAGGCTTTTGCATAGAATGATCAGAGGACCTCCTGCTGGCACCTGCATGTGCAGCCGCCTCTAGACTGGAATCCAGGGGGATGAAACCAAAGCCCAGAGGCTAGAAACACAGCGGTGGAAAAGGACTGCTTCATGTCTAGAATGGAGACATCACATTTTCTAAGAAGTCATTAAGTGTTAAAAGAGTGATTGAAGTCAGTTTTCAAAGACAGAGGCACACATCACGCTACGAAGGTACCACATATTATTAAGCTTTTAAAGCTCTTCTTCCTTGTGGACTGTGAATGGGATGCCAAGAGTCCAGAATTTTGTGGTGGAAACTTCCATTAAAGCACCTGGCTTCTAGGCTTTGGTCATTGGAGGGGTGATGGTCATACTCAGCCACTTACTGAAAGCCCATTTGGGGGTTGTGGATAGGGCTTCATGAGTGTGCATTCTGGGAATGCACGGATGATGGAAGAATGAATGGATGGATGGATGGATGGATGGATGATGGATGAATGATGGATAATGGTTAGATGGATGATGGATGGATGAAGGATGAATAAATAATGGATGGATAGATGAATGAATGATGGATGGATGATGGGTGGATGAATGAATGATGGATGAATGGATGGATGATGGGTGGATTGATGAATGAATGATAAATGAATGGATAATGGGTGGATGGATGAATGGATGAATGAATGATGGATGAGTGGATGATGGGTGGATGGATGAATGGATGGATGAATGATGGATGAATGGATGATGGGTGGATGGATGAATGGATGGATGAATGAATGACAGATGATAGGTGGATGAAGGATGAATAAAGGGTGATGGATGGAAGGATGAATGGATGGATAAATGGGTAGGTGAATGAATGATGGGTGGATGAGTGGATGATGATGGATGGGTGATAAATGGATGGATGGAGAGATGACAAATAGAAGGATGATGGATGAATGATGGATAGATGGATGGATGATAGATGGATGATTGATGGACAGATGGATGATGAATCAATGATGGATGGATGGGTGGATGATGGGTGGATGACGGATGATGGATGGATGATGGGTAGATGACGGATGATGGATGGATGGATGATGGATGGATGCATGGGTGATGGATGGATGGATAATGGATGATGAAGCGATGGATGGGTGGATTGATGGATGGATGATGGGTGGATGATGGATGATGGATGATGAGCGGATGATGGATGGATGATGGACAGCCTCATCATAATAGAAAATTTGGCCAAATTCCAGCCTATCTGATAAGGTACTTTTCCTTTAGGTGGCACAGACTTATCATAGGGAAGTGGTGGTTACGAGCCCATCTCTGTACCTGGGAGTCCTCCACTTTGTAGTGGGAATTAGACTACCAGCATGCAGTCAGCCTGTGGAGAGGCACAGGCTTCCTGGCCTAGGAACTAGTGGCATTTGATAAAGGGATGGTGGTAGAATAAATACTCACCTAGTATTCCAGACACAGTGAGTGAAGAATGAGCACTAAACCCTTGCAGTAGCATCATGATTTCTTGTAAGTTCTTTGGAAAACTGAGGGCCTTATCTGCATGGGGAAAATAGGGCCTGAGAAGGGATCAGGTAACCTGGGCTGAGGCATCCTCCCCCCGCAGGGAGGCAGGCAGCTCCTGCCCCCAAACCCACACACGAGAGGCCCATCCAGGGGCAATCAGCCCCAGAAGCTGTTCTGGCTGTGTCTGTGCATCTGGGGGAGGGACCTTGAGGGGTATATGGGTTTTGTGAGGCATCTGCGTGGGACAGAACTGAGAATAAATAAAAGGTAACTCAGCTAAAATGAAAAACCCTGGACTGACCACGTATTTCAGGATGAAAACCATAAAATGAGACATGTAATAGCTGACAAGAATAAGACAAATGGTGACCCTGAGTGTGCCGTTCCTGTCCTGAACAAACATCTCACGCCCCTCCTTGTTCATTCCCCCCATGGTCCCACAAGGATACTGCTGTCATTCTCTTCACTTTGCAGCTCAAAGGGCTCAGCCACCCACCAAGTTCCAAGGTCAGGAGTAAAGAAGGCAGGAATTGTGCTCGAATTCATCCTCCACTGGGGGGACTATAAACAAGTCTGACTCTTAAAAGCAGCCAGACACAAAAGTCCACAGGCCAGGCACGGTGGCTCACACCTGTAATTCCAGCACCTTGGCAGGCCAAGGTGGAAGGATCGCTTGAAGCCAGGAGCTTGAGACCGGTCTGGGAAACATGGTGAGACGTTGTCTCTACAAAAAGTAAAAAAATTAGCTGTGCAACGTGCTGTGCACCTGTGGCCCTAGCTACACAGCCCCACAGGAGGTGGGAGGATCACTTGAGCCCAGGAGTTGGAGGCTGCAGTGGGCTGTGACTGTGCCACTGCCTTCCATCCTGGGCAACAGAGTGAGATCTCACTTCAAAAATCAAAAAGGGATTCCATTTACCTGAAGTTCAAAGTCAGGCAATATCTAGAAAGTTGGAATACAGGAATCTGGTTACCCTTTGGTGAAGGGATGGTGGCTGCAAGGGGCTTGGGGGGGCTTTCTGGGAGGGCAGATGGAGTGTGACTCAAGATGGTGTTGGCCACACTGGGCTCTGCACTGGGCTCTGCAGTCTGTGCAGAGCCGTCCGGCTGGCCACGAATCATTCCTGCATTTTTCAGGGCGTGTATGACATCCCAACACATTGAGAACACCCCATGTTACAAACACAGGACTCGCTGGAGGAGTTGAAAGGTTGACAGGCTGAGGGTGCCTGCAGCTCCTCGCCAGGACGAGGAGCCAGGGATTGGGGAGTAGGGGCTGTGTGGACAGTGAGCCCAGGTTCCCGAGAAGGAGCCGAGTGTGATCGCTGAACCCACGCTCGCTGACCTGGGAACAGCGCCCGGTTATTTTTAGTGCCTGCTCTCGGGCCGCGGTTTGACATTTCATCCCAAGCCGGTGCTGTGGCCCTGTGCTATTACAATCAATCCGGCCTCCCTGAGGGTCTGATACTTTGCTTTAAAATAGCTTAGCCACTGAGCTTTCTGCCAAATGACCTTGTAAACTGTTTTCTGTGATGCTATGACTCATGGGGGCAGATCTGAGGCAGATGTAGTTTCCAGGGTAGTGAGAACCTGCCTTTAGACTCCCTGACATGGACGTCCGGCTCGGCCTCTGGGGCTCCGCCTCTCAGTCTATAAAATGGAAGCCGTAACGGCCTCTAGTGATGAGGAAGGAGTCAGAGGTGATGCCCATGAGCTCATATAGTGTCCGACGGGGGCTCCGTGTGTCACAGACATTGGCCCCGTGACTGCTCAGGGGCCACGGCATCAGCAGAGGGAACAGAAGGAGGGAGGAGGGAGAGGAACAGGAATGGATTGCTCCGGTTAGGGTGGAGCCGGTGGGTCTGTGGGCCAGTCCCTGTTTTGCCCAGTCCCCAGGGCGGACACCTGCAGCAGCTTCTAGGGTGAGAGAGGTGGCCAGCGTCCCCTCCGGCCCACGGCCCTAGGGCCTGGCTGCAGAGTTAAGTCCTGTGCTGTCCCTCTGCCAGTGCAATGCAGAGCAGGAGGCGAAGCCCCGTGGTGAGGGAGCTGCCTGTGGTGGAATCGCACTGAGGGGTGTTCCAGAGCCCGGCGGAAGATGGGCCTGGAGAAGTTCCACATTCTGTCCCGGAGCATCCAGGAAACCAGGCAGGAGGGGTGAGGGATGGCGGGATAGACTCCGGGATGGCAGGATAGACTGCAGGGGAACTGGGCAAAGCCATGCAGGAAACAGAGAGAGCGAACGAGAGAGACGGAGAGAGCAAGAGCAGAGTGAGAGAGAGCAAGCTAGGAGAGTGGATTTCCGACAAGAACAAAAAAAGTCAGAGGTAATTCTTTTGCTTCATTTGTAACTGGGCATCATAGCTTTCCCTCCCAGTTGTAGCTAAAAGAGAGGCAATGGCCAGGTGGGGTGGACTACACCAGAGTCCCGAATCTCATCCCAGGAAGAGCTGGATTTTTGTGCCTGGGATTTCTGTGTGGAGTGACTCCTCTGACTGGTGGAATCCACAGCTCAATTACATCTTTATGAAGGACACTTGGGAGGGCAGGAGGGGAGGGAGGGACAACCGACTCCCAACAGGCAGCTTTTGCAGCTCAGAGGGGAAAAGAGAAAGCCCCATACCGTCCTTCTGCAGCCGCCGCGGGGAGGGTCCCCCTTTCCATCCATTGGGAAACCAGGATCTAAGCTAATGAGCCCAGGAGGGTCCTCACCGGCTTTGCCGGTGTGGCCAGCAGCGCTTCCCTATCATACACGCAGCTTTTGGAGACTGCGGCCTCCTTTGTGACAATCTAGGACCTGCAGGTTCCTGCTGTATGTTCACCGCAGGTTCCCAGGCCACATCGCGAGGGTGACCACACAGCGGAGTCCCCAGAACCAGGAGCCCAAACGGTGATGGACAGCAGCAGGGCCTGCCAGTGCTGGGCCACCCGGAGATGTTAAAGCTTTTCAATTTTTTTGCCAAAATGTAAAAGCAAGGATGTTTTGCATTAAACAAAAAATTCCAGTTTTCTTTTCTCCCAACTCACTACACGATCATGAATGACAGGCTCTGCGCCTGGCACTTTGGCAGGAGCCTGAGAGGAGCTGGAGTCTTGTTTTCAGGTGCAGGGCGGGGGCCCAACCATGCCCCCCACACCCACCCCAGTGCCAGGCAATGGCGCAGGCAGGCGTGTCCTGAGCCTCCAGGGAGGTCCTGGGCCCTTCCTGCTACCCCATGGCTGCTGCCCAGGTGCCTCTCGTAGAAAACATTACAGTGATGACCTTCTAAATCCTCCTGCCCACAATTCCAGAGCTGTTCTCGAGACAATGAATATCGAGGCCCACATTCAATCTGTGTTTTGAGAGGCAAAATAAATCTATTGGTCTCAATTCAGCTGCATTGCCAAGGGTCATGTCCATGTACTTATTACCAGCAAACCTCAGCCCCAGTGCATATTTGCCTATGGTCCTTTCACAAGCCAGCGATGACATAGGGCAGGGACCCCTCTTACGGGCCTGTTAGGTCCCCCAGCATGGAAATAAAGGAAAATCTTGAGTGCCTTCAAAGGAAATTCCAGGCACCCAGCGAACCCTGAGAAATAAACGAGCAACTTGATAAAAGCGAGAAGGTAACAATAGCCTAAAACCACAGCCCCCCAAGGAAGTTAGAACCACAAGATGTTCGGTTCCCTATGGAAACCAAAGATAACATCTTGACCTACGTCCCTGAATTGTTTTTCAGAAACCTGGACCCCCACCAGATGGAAAATGCCAACCACTGTCATGTAGACATCAGAGGGGGGGAAACTGAGGCCTGAACCCTGACCACGGTTTTTTGTTCCAACATTCTTTCTGAGGGGCCTGAAGAAAGTCATACCCACCAACCAGACCTTAGCATTCCTTTCTGATGACCCCAAGCTTTTAGACAAATCCTTAACCAATTGCAAATCGGAGAATTGCTGGATCTACCTATGACCTGTCAGCCCTCACTTCAAGATTCCTTTTTAGGCCATGTATTGATTTATGATTTTGCCTGTGGCTTCTGCCTGCCTGAGACGTGCCCCTGCCTTTAAAATCTCTTACTTGTGAGCCAACCAGGAGGTCAGGTCTCCCGTGGGTGTTGCCCAATTCTGTCTGCTTGGCGCCCTGCAAATAAATGCCCTCCTTTCTCCCGCTGCAAAACTTTGGCGTGGACGCTTGGCTTTATTGTGCTGGGCAAGTGGACCCCAGATGGGTTCAGTAACAGTGACAGGGAGCAAGGAAAGAGGCTGTGGGGCTCGGAGGCTAGGCCCGCGGTGCCTGGGACAGGTGTCCAGTGAGTGGGTGGCCAGAGGGGCCTCCACTCTAGGGAAGGTGTGGCTGCTTCTCGCCTATAGCTGGTTACAGCTTCCTTGGGACACAGGTTGTGGCTATCAGATGCTTTTTAAAATTGTTTTTCAGAGAAAAGAAAAGTGGTCAATTTTCAGGGGTGAGACTGCTTAGAGGGAAGGCGGCAGGGGTTAAGGCCTCCAGAGAGCAGCCCTGTTGCTAGAACACCAGGGAGCACGGAATGCCGGGCCCTGCTTCCTCCTCAACAGCCGTGCACCATGGTGGCCTGGTGCCTTCTGTGCCTTGGTTTCCACCTGCAGCCTGGAGAGGACGGCAAAGACATGGGCTTTGGGGCTGCTGTGAGGTTGGCGTGAAACGAGCACAGAAGTTCTCAGACGGCCCCAGGCCCTTTGTCAACTTCGTGTAAAGTCAACAGAGGGTCCGTGCTGGAAGGACATTAGCCCCCGCAGTCGTGCTGGCCAACTTGCAGAGACCCGGGATGTTCCCTTTCCACCCTGCGCCCAGCACCCCTGTGGCATCACAGCCCTGGCCTGAGCAATAGCAACAGGAAGTCCCTGGGGCAGGAAGGGCCAGACCCTGGAACCAGCTGCAGGAGGACAGGGCTCCAGGCCAAATGGAAGGGGCCAAGGGCGGCTGCTGGCTGTGTGTGCCTGGAAAGGGAGGAGTGGATGCCCTACCTGTAGGACAATATCCCGCGAGCTTTCCAGGGAGGCGCTGCTCATTGACGGCACAGCCTCCTTCATACACTTTGCAAGTGGAGGGCACATGTGCTTTGAAAATGGAAGAAACCAAAACTCTACGGGGGCTCGGATCCTACTGTTAACAATCACAATTTGATGGACTGAATTTGTAATTGGTCAAAACAAACAAACAAACAAACAAACTGAACAAGCTCAATCACAAATCCATCTGTGTCCCTGTGAAGACTGAGAGGCTGGTCCTCTTCCAGGAATTTTCACTTCCTGTGCCCACAGGCGTGAGCTTCCGCGACGAGCAAGGAACGGACGTGTCCCTGGGGTGTGCGTGCTCGGCGTCAGCGGCCGCCCCCAAGGGCCACCGGCTGTAGGTCCCCAGGCACCACTGAGAAACGAGACAGTGGGTCCTGGAAACTCTGCCCGGCATGTCTGTGACTCTTTGGATGCCGGCGTTGGAACATTTCTAAGTGACTGCTCATGAAATGATGGTTCCCCTCGCCCCATTCATCTCCCTCCGATGACCTACTTTTGGTCTTTTATAAGCTGGTACTTGTAGAACTAGGTCAGGATGTGAGTGGGGCTTTGGTGACAGATGTTTTAATAGACTCAGGCATGTAACCTCCCTTTCTTCTAGGCCTTGGGCCAGATGAAGCTTATTATGAAGTGGAAATGGGCAACCTGGAGGAGGTATGGCTGGTTGAAATGATCGGGTCTCACTGGTTCCCATGCGGGACTATCCCCTTCCCGGGCCTGGCTATAAGGACTCTTGGGGTCTTTTCTTTGAGGGTCACACTCACACACACACTCCAGTCACTGCCGTGGTTAACCTTGGTGAGGCGACTGCCCACACAGCCTTGATCAGAGAGCATTCAGGATCCACGGGCCAAACCACCGGGCAGCCCAGGAACCTGGCTGCAGGTGGGGAGCCTCTCCCCAGTTTACTACTCAGCATACTTAAGAGCCAGCAAGCTCACCCACATCCCAGTAAACACACGGGCTTGATGACAGTCCTTGCAGGCGAGGAAACAAGAATAAATTAGTGCGGATGGAGGGTGTTCTCAGCCTACTGTGAAATCTCAGTATCCCAGCAGGCGAGCTTCACAGTTCTCAGGGGCAGATAGAGGGGATGCTTTCTCTGTAGGGATCTTATCAGGAATGTAAGAATTTTCCAGATATTTATTCTACAGTATACCCATGAAAAAAATGAGTTTCACAATTTAGTGTATCAGTGCCCTCAGAGCAGGAAATCAACGCTGAGGACCAAGATATGGGAAGGCACCCAGGATGCCTTAATCTTAGGCAAAGTGATTAGCTCTCTTTCTGATTAAGAAGCTTGGAGCCCTCTTGAACGTCTGCTAGACATTTGCTAGACATGAACATCTTCTCTCTCATCTTTCCTTGTCTATCTAGAAAATGGCCACAAAGTTGCTTAATGCATACACATATTTTATGATTCATGAGCATATTTGTAAAATGCTATAAATAGACTTAAGTGAGGGTTGGGAAGTACCTGCTGCTGGTCAAAGCAGAGAGAAGCTTCTTTGAGGATCCTTTTCTTGGTAGTTGCAGAGAAGGCATCTCTGAGTCTACCGTCTAGCCTCAGTAGTTTGCTTTAGGGGAAAGACTTTTTAAAATGAATTCTGCATTGTGGTGAAACACACAAGAGTCTGTGGGGCAGCAGGTGCAGAGCAGGGTCTTCCCGGCACAAGCCATAGTTAGAGGGGCAGGAAGGGATCCAGAAAAGGTAAGATGACTTCCAGTCCACTGGCCCCCAAATGTGGATTTCTGGTGGTGTGGAGTGGGGCGGACGCTCCCCAGGTGATTCTGACGCGCACACATTCCAAAAGGCAAGGCCTGCCTACTCCATGGATGACACGGTCCCGCCCTGCAGGTATATTCTACCTCATTCACTTATGATGTAGTTTGGATACTTGTCCCCACCAAATTTCATGTTAAGTGGAATCCCCAGTGTTGGAGGTGAGGCCTGGGGGGAGGTATGTGGATCTGTCATGAATGACCTGGGCCATCCCCTTGGTGATGATCGGACTCTTGCTCTGAGTTCACAGGGCATCTGGTTACTGAAAAGTGTGAGACACCAGCCCCCAACTTTCTCCCTCTCTCTCTCTCTCACTCCTGCTTTCATCATGTGACATGTCTGCCCCACCCCCTCATCTTCCTCCATGATTGGAAGCTTCCTGAGGCCTCCCTTGAAGCTGAGCAGATGCTGGCACCATGCTTCCTGCAAAGTCTGCGGAACCATGAGCCAATTAAACCTCTTTCCTTTATAAATTACCCAGTCTCAGGTGTTTCTTCATAGCAATGCAAGAACAGCCTAATACAATTTTCGACCCGCCTCCTCTAAATAATGGAGGGCACACCTTCCCACTCCATAATCCCCCAAGCACTGTAATTCCCCAGCAATGTAATCCCCCAAATAATCCCACTATAGGTCTTCAGCCACCAAGCTGTAATGGGAGCTACCTAGTCCTGAGGTCAGTCATCAACCCTGGCACCCATGGGCCGTTCCTGGGGCAGTAGACGGTGGTGGCATTTTATATGGAACGAATCTCTTTTCTTTTATGGAATGCCATCAGCCCAGCAGGCATGTGGGCATTCTGATAGCAAATATGCCCTTCCAACTCTTTGACAGAGGCTAAGGCAGGGGCTGGCCAACTCCAGCTTCCACACAAACTCCCATGCACCAGACATCTCCAGAGTCAGGCCTCGTGCCTTACATCACAATCCTCCTGGGCAAGTAGAAACCCCACTGAATGCACGTTCCTGGCCCCCCGAAAACACACAGCACACGCCAAGTACACATTCTCCTGGGTGTCCTTTCCTGAGCTCCACGCAGTGGGAGCGCTGACAGCATAGATGCTGGCATATTGCAAATCACTAAATTTCCGGGTTGAAGCTCTTTCTGATCAGATTTTCAAACAACTTTAAATGAATAACACTGCACTGGAAAACACTCACAGAGTTATATAGGCTTTCAACAGGAACATTTCAAACGCTGAATATAGATGCAGCTGATATTTACAGCCATCTCCAAATGACACGAACCCAGCCATTAGCTAAGTTTACAATTGATTTTAATGAGAACCTTCGCCATATGGAAAAATACCCCCACCCCTTTTCTCTCTTTCCCTCCTTTTTTACCCCTAAAATATGAGGCTCTGCTCCGTTACATCCTGAGATGCCAGCTGCATAGAGAGCTTGCAGCCGCCAGCATCTGCCAGAGGAAATCCACTGTTTTCCTGAGACTTTGGTGGGGCAAGTGACCTCTGGACTGTGATATTGGATACCCAGAGCCTGTTCGCTGACTGGTGCAGCCTCAGCCAAATCTCGGAATTTCAGCCCCTTCTTCCCCTTCCATGACTGCCACTCCTGTCCCTGACTCCTCCCTCCTGCCTGGCTTGGCCTTCAGCCCTGGGGTGTGGGTCGGCTGTGTGTGCACCTCTGGCCCCGGCACGATGGTCCTGTCCCCCACCCTGGTACCCTCCTCTTGCCATGCTGGTGGGTGGCTGGGAAGAACCCTCCTCCCACTCAGCATTCACATGCTCAGCTTCCCTTAGGGCCCATCTCGGATGCCTCCTTCTCCTCCTCCTCCAGGAAGCCTGGCTTGATACCCCCAACAAAGCAAGTGGCACTGATGCCTGTCTCACAGCTCAGAGTCACCCGCCTCCTGGAGTCACCAAATCATGGTTGGCCTTGTCCAGGTCTCACTTCTCCTGTGTTAATGTTCCCGGTGGCAGGACCAGTCCCTCCGTGGGCAGGTCCCTCTGTAGGTGGGAGGCATAGTTTGGGCACTGGCTGATGGTGAGAGCTGGGGATTCTGCTTAGACACTGACAAGGCGACATCATTCATGCCCCAAGTCCTCCACTGTCTCAGAGGACCCACCACAGACAGGCAGCTGGCTCTCCTGCTGCAGGACGCCATGGCCTTTGTGCCTGGGCCCACCCTACCATCTGCAGGGGTGTGGGGTTTGCTGCTCCAACCAGGCACAGTGAACCCCACACCTCCTCCAAAGACTGGCTTAGAACCCAGGCAGGGCCAGGTCCATGCTGCGAGCATGTGCCACGATGGCACTGGGAGAGGCCTGGGAGAGAGGCTGCTCCTGCCCTGAGGATGTTAACACAGCAGTTGGTGCTGTGGAGGCAGAGTGGGGAGGGGGCTGAACCCAGCTCCCTGATTTCTGAGCCACTTGCCAACCCAGCCCAAGCCCTCCTTGCCCTCTGGGCTGCAGGCGGGCAGGAAGTTAGCATCCTTTTAGTCCAGCCCTATCTGCCAGTAGAGGTTTCTGTGCTGCTTAAAAGCAGCTAAGAAACTACTCAAATCCCGGTGGCCACCCAGGCTGAGGCAGGCATTCCAGGTGGGCAGCGCCTGGGCTTCACTGCCCATCCTGAGGCCAGCCCTGCCTTCAGCACTGCTGCTTAGAAGCCACTTGGATGGCCCCTCCTGCCACCAGGTCCTCCTGAACACACACCCCCGTCTTGGTTCTCTATTACAAACCCTGCCACAGTCTAGTCTGTCACCCATCACAGTGGGCTCTGCCACTGTCCCCCTGCTCTGCTCAGCAAGGGGGCCTCCCCAATACAGGTGACCCAGCCACAGTCCCCAGCTTGTCATTAGCGAATTCAGGGCCGACCGCACAGTCCTCAGCCTGCCAGTGGGTTGGGGGTGGGGGCACCCGTGTGGCTGAGTGTGCACAGGCATGAGAAGTGGCCCCGGTCACCGAGGACTGGCTCCTCACCTGGTGGGGACTTCTCCAGGCTGCTGTCCGCCACTGTGAGCATGAAGACCCAGCTCAGTGGGGGGCACACGCACTGCCTGGGACCTTCTGTGCCTTGTTACACAGAATCATTTGCATATTTACTTCCACTCTTAGGAGGAGGCAGTGTTCCCTGAGGTGGCATTTATTTACGCACTGACTGTCTGATTGACCATATTTTTAGGGACACAGGAAGGATGCTCATGTTTGCAGAACATGAAGGGAAAATGCACGCAGTAAACTTGAATGCCCAGCATGATCTCGCTCTGCACAACAGTGTGCATGGAGACAGCTGGATACAACCTCATCCTGACAGTCATGTCTTCCTGATGGTGGAGTCATGGGTGTTTTAAATTATCTTGTTTATACATTTTAAAGCGGGTCTTTTATTTCAGAATAGTTTTAGGTTTACAGAAAAGTTGCAAAGATAGCACAGAGAGATCCCGCCCTGTTTCCCCTGCTGTTCACATCTTACCTTAGGATGGAACATTTGTTAGAATGAGTGTCAATACGTTGTTATTAATGAAGTCCAGAGTTCATTCAGATGGCCTCAGTTTTTCCCTATTGCCTCTTTCCGGTCCCAGGATCCCACATGACATTGAGTCCTCACACGTCCTTAAACATCGCTTGGCTGTGACGGTTTCTCAGATTTTCCTTGTTTTTGGTGACCTTCATGGTTTGAGGAGTATGGGTCAGGTATTTTGCAGAAGCTAACTTTTTTTTTCCCAGAAAAATCATCTGTTTTTTCTTAGAGTGAAAGCTGGTGCCTGAGACACAGTGAACTCCACCTGTATTGTGGGTTTTACTTAAAATTTCCTCCTGCAAAACACAGCAAACTTCTAAGAAGAGCAGCCCAGTCACGCGCTGCTGGCCAGCAATCTCCCAAGCTCCCGGAAAACCCTCCATCTCCATTTGGATTCCCCGCTTCCAATAAGAACTAAAAATAAACCAAATCTACTTACAAAGTAGCTGTTGAGTGAGCTAATTTAACACCGCATTATCTGAAGATGGTCATTATAATCAAGATGGCTGTGCTTTGTTCTACAATCTCCTAATTAGATGTGGTACCAAAAGCTATTCTAGCTTTCAGAAAAACTACCTTTGGGGAAAATGTATATATTTATAAATGTCTGTTGTGTGTACGTGTATATGTATTTATTTTTAGTTATTGCATCTGACTCAAGAAACTACATTCTGCTAAACAATCTCACACACGCTGCAGACTCGCTCAGGAAAACAAAATACTCAAAAGTCTCAAAATGGAGCATATTTCACTGAAGCTGCACTGCTGGAAAGCCAGCGTGGTTACGAGCCATCGATTCGAGTAATTTTAATCCTTCCAGCAGCCTGGGGCATCCACAGCCTCATGTCTGAATAGGTGGACCTTGCTGTTTCTTTGCTCAAATCTGAGTATTCTGCAAACCTCCAGGGTCCATGGTTCCTTTCTCAGATGTTTAAACCCTACCCAGCACCACCTTCCAGCCTCTCTCCTTTCTCCCAGCAGTTCCCACCCAGAGTGAGTTAGACACAGCAAGTCCCAATGAATAGTCCTCCCCTCGAGACCCCCAGAAAGCCTCTCGTGAGTTGCTGCTCTCATCACACCCAGGTCGACCCAACGCTAGAATTGGCTCAGACTTTTCCTTCCCCAGCTCCTGCAGGCAGACTCATCTCTATAAGTAAATACAGCAAAATGATCTGCACCTAGCAGGAACCACGTAAATATCCACTGAATTAATTCTTTGATACAATTAATTCTCTGATTACAATTCTGCCCAACTGGCAAAGTTGCCAAAATGGAAGCTTAATCCTTAAGGGAGAAAGAAAATAATAATAATGTGGATACAATGTGATGTATTCAGTAACATGGTCTTCAAATTTCTTTTACCAAATAGATCCCAGAAAGCCAGCTACAACTGAGAACCAGGTCACCAATAGTAGGAAATGTGAACTGAAGAATTATGCAACCAAACTGTTTAAACATTTATATTGCATTCATAATGTTTCAAGTTTAAGGCTGAGCTATTACTGTAACTGGATTTTAATAAGGACAGAGAATTGTCTAGAGTTTTGCTTTTTGCTTGCACCACATATGCAAAGAAGATGCACGAGCGTCTTTACTCTCCACCGGACGCATACGTTTCCTAACTTGTCATTTTGGGAAAGATTCGTTTCTGTCACAGGGTGTCACACACTGTTTACTCCCCTCTGTGTAAATATTTAACGCAAATAATAAAGTCACTTTGGTTTTGTTGTTCTCCACATTCAGAATTCTTATGGGGAGCAAATGACTCTCACATCCCATCCAGTGTGAGGTTAATTTGTGATACTTGAAGTGCAGTTGTCTAATTCAGCCACCATGTTTGGTACCATCTCCAGACTTAGAATGGACCTGGCAGATTGCTGCATGTCTGAGTTCCTTTCTCAACCCATCAATAGAGATTTTCCACTTTTATTAATAGGGAAGAATGGAAACACCACGTGGACCTTCATGTACTGTGGGGCAATCAATAAACCCATTCATCTTAACATAAGCAAACGTGAAGACTGCATTTCCCTAAAAGCACACAAGAATATTAGCGACTTAGGAGCGAAGACTCTCATGTACCAATTCTTTCCATCTTTCTTTTCCGCGCCAACCTGCATTGAGCGTCTGTGGCTTGCCAGGCAGGATGCCAAGCACAGGGTCAACATGGATTCTACAGGAAAGAATAAAAGTGGCCATACCCATGCCCCTTGGCCCTGGCACAGACCTTCCTAAGCAAGTGCTGAGTGGGGCACAAGCGTTAGGAAGGGCACTTTTTCCCTGGTCCACGCTGACACTGGGGCCCCCTGCATAGTCCCAAAGCCGAGCGCCGGCCTCCTTCATCTGCAGTGCTAATTTCTCTCCTTACGATCACAGGCTGCAAAGACAAAAGAGAATCAACCCAAATGTCCATCAGTGACAGACTGGATTAGGAAAATGTGGCACATATACACCATGCAATACTATGCAGCCATAAAAAAGGATGAGTTTGTGTCCTTTGTAGGGACATGGATGCAGCTGGAAACCATCATTCTCAGCAAACTATCGCAAGAACAGAAAACCAAACACCACATGTTCTCACTCATAGGTGGGAACTGAACAATGAGATCACCTGGACTCGGGAAGGGGAACATCACACACTGGGGCCTATCATGGGGGGGGGAGTGGGGGGAGGGATTGCACTGGGGAGTTATATATGATATAAATGATGAATTGATGGGTGCTGACGAGTTGATGGGTGCAGCACACCAACATGGCACAAGTATACATATGTAATAAACCTGCACGTTATGCACATGTACCCTAGAACTTAAAGTATAATAATAATTAAAAAAATAAAATTAAATTAAATTTCTCAATAAAATCATGATAAAAGAAAAAAAAAAGAGAGAGAGAGAGTTGCCCTCAGAACCTTTCACTCCTGAACTTAACACTACACTCCCATTGATTGGATTCCAAAGTGGGCCGTCCTGAAGCTACGCCTAACTCCTAGAAACGCTCTGAAACATACTGAATCTGTGTTCGGAGGGTTCAGGGTTCATTTCCACCCTCTAGACAGGCCGGTAGCAGAAGGCCAGGCTGACGACGGTGCTGCTCTTTCCTGCTGTCATCTTCATTTAACTTGTTTTAGCCACTACTTTGTTGTAAACGGTGAAACACCCCACACTGAACTGAATCCACCCGATGAGCCTCGCTCGCGTCACCTACCTCCCTTCCCAGACATGACTGAAAGCAGAGGAGGATTTTAAAATAATCTCCACCAGGAAAACAGCCTCCAGCCCTACATCTTAAGCAAAATGTTAAAGAGCGAACAACGAACACTGAGCCGTGTAACGAAAGAGAAACCCCTTCCCCCACATTCGCAGCACGTTGAGTGGGCCTGACTTTGCTGTTTCATCTTCTATTTTCTCCATTAAACCAGATACTTCTTCTAAATCAAGCCCCTGGGGAGGAAACGGTGAAAGTGATAAGGACGCGGGGGCAGATATGGAAGCGGAGCGTGTGCCGAGATCAAGGGTAGCGCCACCACACACAGCCCTCAGGAAAGAGTCCACATAACTGTTCTTCTGGTACCAACTTAGGCCATTAGTCAGATGCGCATGTGGCAAAGACGCTGTCACTGCAACGGCCAGATTGTGCCTGACATGCAGGTGAGGCTGGGTGTTTAACGAGGGGCTGCAGCCTGGACCCTCTGCTCTGCTGAAAAGCAGCCACCACACGTGTCTGCACCTGGAGGAACGCGGTCAGGACGAAATGGATCTATTGCCTATGCTGGGATCTTGGGCAGTCATAATCTCTATGGACTTCAAAAGCCACCGCCTGCCTCCCTGTTGAGAGTCCCTGAGTTAAAGGAAGGCCGAGGATGTCACCACAAACACCCCACCTCTATCAAAGGTCATGTTTAAGGAGCCATCCCAAGCATCATTTCAGTTGCAGATGTGTCTCTGGAGACAGTGAGAAAAAAACCACAATCTGAACATCTGAGTATCTAATAGGCTTCCTTGAGAGACGAACCTCTTGAGTTTCAGGCTAAGCCAGTCTCAGCCATAGGAAGACGTGGGCAGCCCAGAGGGCAGCGGAGGCTCAGGCCCCAGTGCGTGGCCGGCCACGGAGCCAGGCCCGTTGGAACAGCCTCCAGTCTTCAGTGCTACCTGCAGGATCTGAGGCACAGAGCTCTGAGATCCTGAAGGCCCTCCAAGAAAGTTGCAAATAGTGAGGTCCTTGTTCCCAGGACAGGCGTGCCTCAGTCCAACAACGGGACACGGGGAAGGCCGCTGTGGCCCAGGGATGGTGAGTGGGATGGGGGCGTATCTCTGGCCCCTACAGAAAACCAGACCACAAGCAAAGGCCTCCTTGGCTGACCTGGCTCATGTTCTTCTCCCCGCTTGGGTGAGCCAAAGACACGCAGCGTTCAGATGGCAAAAACACTTTCACACCGTGGGAACAGATGCCGATACTCAGATGAAATTCACAAGAAAATTGTGTCCACTGTACCCACGGGCTTGACATGCTGAATAATATTCAATACAAATTGTTTAATAAACAGTAACTACGTAATTTATATCATTAGTTAATAATAATGTATTTAATGATACATAAGTATTATCCCAATGCATAGAGAATGTGGCTCATTCCACATTGGAGTCAATTACCCTAAAGCCAAATGCTATTCCCTGAATTCAAGGTTGAAGTATGACCTATGTCCCTATGACGTATGACCTCTAACATACCATCTACATCCTTCTATGAGACTTGAGGAGATTTAGGGCCAGTGACGACCCAACGCCAACATCCAGGACACACTCTTCGGCATTCATGATCCCAAATACCACACTCACTTGCTGTTTCAGAAGAAATTTTCTATTCACTTTTAGTAATGCTGGCTGATTATCTTTACTTTTACGACCTCTTTTCCTATTTTCCTTTGTCCTTTTTCAAAAGCAAGTCCTTCATATTTGCAACGTGGAGCAACCGACTGAAGATCTAATCAACGCCTGCCTGACTCACCTGTTGCTCCACCTGCAACTCTGAATGGACACATTTCCCGTGGGCCCAAGTTGAGCTGCTTCTCTCCCCAAAGGATCTCACCCTGATCATGTATGTCCCGTTTCTTAGAGCCAGTTGTTCCATCCACCAACACCCCAGGACATCTGCAGCCCGACCCCAGGCAAGCGGCCTCCTGTCTAATTCTCATCAAGGTCTGGCTGGGAGGAATACCGATCACAGTATTTATAACGCGTCTATTTTTTGAGGTATTCCAGGTTCTTCCTGGGATTCCATCAAGCCAATAAAAGAATATTCATTTAGGCATAATCATCTTTGACCTGCAGAAATGCTCACGGTGAGCAACACTTCCATGTCCCACTGTTTTAGTAAATAAATTGCCCCAAACCGCCACAAGGAACCTTCCACTGTGTTTTCTCCAGAAATGTTAAGAATGTGGTTTAATATATTATTTGATGTCTCCAACACAGGAGCCCTAGTACAGAATAATTCTTACGGAATAAGCTAGTTCTGGTGAGAGTAATTTCTACCAGTAACAAAAAAGAAAATAATGGTAGTTTCTCCTTCATGATGTTGGTGACTGTTTTGAGTGCTCTTATTTTCCTCTATCCTTTGGACGCCAGGAAGCTCACAGCCAAATATGAGTCTCACCAACAGTGACAACTTGTGCAGTATCAGGGTCAGAGGGAAGATTTTTCACATATGACTAGGAGTGAAGGGAACGCTTCTTAACCACACAACCACAGACAACGTTGCATCTGCAACTCCTCTTTCAACGGGCTGGAAAAATAATCTCTAGCTATGTAGTTTTAACAATTTAACCCAAAACACGTCTTGAACCAGTGGCTACACGAAGAGAACAACCTTTGCCTCATTGGAGGCCAGTCCCAGGACAACCCTGGGAAACAGAAAGCAAATTCCCAGAAAATGTTAAAGATTTAGAGATGGAAGCTTCCAAGCTACACTCAGGAAAAAAGACACACTAGACCACCAGGTTGCTAAAACGGGACAAGCACCTCACAGTGGGAGCCGGTTTTGAAGTTCACGTGGAAATTCTGTGTTCTATCTCATTTGGGCCTTGCAGATGCTGCGTTGGAGCAGAGCTCCATCATTTTCTATGATGGTTTCTCAGGTTAGATTGTCCACGTCAACTGATTTTTTTCTGGTGCACTGCTTAGCTATCTCATCCCGCCCCCGTCCCCACCCCACTTCTTCATGTGCACAAGTTTGACCAGGAAAGATCATGCAATGCCATCAGTCTTAGAAACTGTGACTCACAGCCCTCACACGCCCACTAAAGGACAACGGCCTGGGCTAACGCGCCCACGCAGTTCATCTTACTTTACACGGGGTCCTCACTCAGGCATCCTCAGAGGAGCCGGGGGAATGGAGAACATGTTCCTGCAGGCGCAACAGGTATGTACAAGGACATGCGTGTCCAGCATTAGCACCGGAATCACTTACCTAGAAAGGAGAGAACAGAAAAGTTTCATTAGTTGAGTCTGATGGTTGATCCCATAATGAGTGGCTCCCTAATGAATGGTGGAGGCAGCAGCAGGGGTGGTGCTCGTGAAGATAGCTAGTATTCTAGTACCTTCTTCTAGTTCACAGGGTATGGCATGCTTTCCAGAACACGCTCCTTCTGTGTGGCCTTTGAGCCTCACCACGGCCCTGTTGGGCAACCGGAGTCAGCATCTCTGGGCTGTAGAAATGCAGGCCCAAAGGTTCTGAGATTCAGCAAGGATGAGGGGGCAGAGATAGCAGCAGCCATCTCCTGAATCTCAGCCAGGCCTCGTTCCAGCTGCATCACTCACCTAATAAATTCTTTGCACCTGGACTCTCCGTGGCCAAGTATGTAGCCAAGTAAACACCAATATTTTTCACCATTTCCCAAGTAGGCCACACTCTATTTGTCTCAGTCACCTCAGGGCTCTTTCCACCCATCTCTAGCCGCTCTTCTGCATGGAAGCCAGATGTAATAATGTATTAGCTGTATTATCGCAAGCTGCAGGCTTCAAGAAATGATTGCCATTTAAACTATGAAGCTCTAAACATCAGATAAGGAGACTGGAGGTGGCGGATGGCAGCACCACCTCCCCCAGCCTGAGTCTATCGTAGCTCAGAGCAGGAGCGGATGTGGCCTGTTTTGGGCTCTACAGAAACATGTTTCTGGTCTTAACCAGAGAACACCTTAGAAATCATGAACCGTCTGTTGGAGAAGAAAGTTCTCTCCTCCCCATTTCGCCAGGGCCACTCCCAGGGGCCTGGCTGCTGTGGACACGAATGACATGATGTCAAGGAGAGACGCACTTAGCACACTGCTGCAAAGAGAGCTGAGTGCCCCAGGAATGTGAAGAGTTTGCATTTCCTGCCTCCACACCAAGAGCGGCCGTGTGGGTGAGGGCGTGCCTACACTGGGGGCTGGATGTCCCAGTGCCAGTTCAACCTCAAGGCTCATTCCGGATGGGCTGTGAGGCTATAGGTCAAGTACTTGACAGGCCAACGATATGAAGGAAACAGAATTTATAAAGACTAAATATTAACATGTCCAGAAAATGCCTCTGCCTAATGCTGTAGAGACAGTTCCTCTTCCCATGAGTCTCACAGCCCTGCCTTCATGCGAATACCATCTTATGATACGCAAGTGTCTGCGCCTCCCAGAGGTCTTCTCCTCTCCACGTCTTGAGAGGAAAGAGCATACATTGCAGAACGCAGGCATTCCCTTCCTTCTGTGTTTCCCCAGCACAACAAATGTACCTGGTTACTCAAGTCGCTTTGCAGCAAGCTGCAGGGCCTGAGACAGGACCCACAGTAAGCACAGGCAGCCACTCAGATGGGAAGACACTGAGTTTCGTTTCTTTCCCTCTCCACGTCCGTGATGTGGAATTTTAATGAGCAAGTCCTGGGGACTCTGTTCCCAAACAAGCATCTTAATTCACGCAGCAATTCGGAACCCGAGTGAGCAA
This sequence comes from Colobus angolensis palliatus, assembly GCF_000951035.1. Lineage (NCBI taxonomy): Eukaryota > Metazoa > Chordata > Mammalia > Primates > Cercopithecidae > Colobus > Colobus angolensis. Next base: position 3,124,810 of record NW_012114444.1, read on the forward strand.
TGGCTTCATAATCGGTGATTGTTGTGCAATGTGCCTGCCTTCGTGTCCATCCTTTATCACCACCGTGTATCCTCTGAAAAATTTAATTTCCATTTCCCAGCGTAGCCTATGATGATACTTCCATTATTTGACAAACACAACAGTAGTGTGGACATGTTACTGACACACAGGACTATCCCGAGGCCAGGGAACGCCCTGCTCTGGCTGGGCCACCTCCTCCTGGCTGAGGACGCCAGAGTGATTCCGACAGGGAAGTGACAGCCCTCACACCCAAGGTCGTTGTCATAGCAACGGGAGTCGTCATAAAACTAATAATAATAGTTCTCATGGCCCAGTCCATGACTCAGGGACATGTAAGCTGTGCCCGTGCCTCCTGGGCGCTTTGCATGGTGGCGCCACTGACCCTTCCGGCCACCCCTGTCACAGACAGAATCGACGCCCACATCTGGGGGAGGAGAAAACAAGGTTCCATGGTACAAGTGGGGGCGGGCAGGAGCACTCAGAGGCATCCGGCTCAGGGAGATGAATTCAGGGTCTCCTCATCGTCCTCAAAGCCTCGCTCATAAGCCCTGTTCCTGGTGTCTGCTCAGCACAGAGGTGGGGAACTCAAGGTCGACGCCCCCATATTCCTGTCCTCATGGGATGGCAGGTGGCACTGGCCTACGTTTGTGGGCCGGGATCTGTCATGTGTCTGCAGGCTGAGGTCTAAATTCCGGCTTGGAGCCCTCCTCCCTCTGTGACCTCAGGGACACTGTGTGAAGCATCAGGGCCCAGTTAAAGAGGTGGCCCACAACCTTAAGTCCCCCCAGCACACCCATACTTGCCTTCTTTAAAGCAGGGTAGAAAGGAGGCTCCGAGAATGAAGTCACAGCTGCCGCTCATTGATTCCTTGTTCTGAGCCAGGCACAACTGCACCCCAGTCCTACATAACCTTCAACAGGTCAGAGCAAAAGGCACTTCTATCCTTCCAGGTGGGGAAACTGAGGCACAGAGGGTGAAAGGACCTGGCCACAGTGAGCAGCGAGAGGGTCTGGGGCTGTGCCTCCAACCCAGATGCTCCTGACTGCCTGACACTGAGAAGAGTGGGCAAAGGTGCCCACTGGCTTCCCCGACCAGGGCTCCAGGAGCTACGAAAACACAACCACAAGCAGCCTGACCTCCACAACCACAGTACAGGGAGGCTCAGGAAGGACCTGGGTGTCCGAAGCTCCTTTTCATGGGCAGTAAGGACCACCGTAAGCATGGAAACCTACCCCCACCATGCAGCCTGGAGGCCGTGCTGCCGGTCAGTCATGATACGCCCTCCTCTCCTACTCAAGGTTCAGGACACGTGGGGTTCTATCCTATCCTGGAAGGAAACTCATTCCGAGGAGAGAAGCTGGGGCCGAACGCCAGGTTCCCTCGTCCTTTGCAGAAGACAGCTGGAGTAAAGGGCTAGGGCAAACTCGTCCAACCCAAGGCCCTCAGAGCACTCGCGGCCCAGGGAGGCTTTGAATATGACCCAACACAAATCTGTAGCTTTTCTTAAAACATTATGAGACTTTTTTGCGTTTTTCTTTTAGCTTATCAGCTATTCCGTTAGTGTATTTTATGTGTGGCCCGAGACAATTCCTCTTCCAATGTGGCCCAGGGAAGCCAAAAGATTGGACCACCCTGGACGGAGATTCTGGAGATCCTGGTTAAACCATGTGTGTTTTTTGGGAGGTCCTCCTGTGACCATGCGAGGCTTACCTGCAGATTGTGACAGGGAGGGAGGGTCACTATGTGGTCCTGGGAGTTCATCTTCAAATTCAATGTTATTTTTATATTAAGAGTGGAGTTTTAAAAATTCAGCAGTAAGTAGACAATTCTCAAAGGTGTCACTGGAAGCCGGAGCCGTGTGTCTCTGATCTGAGTGTGCATAGCATTATTGATTACACTATCCATACAGTTCCATGGTAGGAAGAGTTTCAGTGTACACTGTGGTCATCTGAGCTAGAACATTCTGAAACTCCTTTTTCAATTAACGGGAAAATCAACCGGCCAACCGGCGGGAACACCTCGCTGGTTTCGTGTTTATTTGCGCATCCGACCTGGTCTTCACAAGCTGTGGACTTGTTTTTTTCTTTTTTTTAACAACAACAAAAAACCCCAAATCTTTCAGTAGCCTGTGATGTATATTGTAATCCCTAGAGCAACCCCTGAAACATAGTGCAGAGAGGTAGAGCTAAAAATCCTATAGCTAAATTAACAGAATTCTAAAACAAATTAACACAAGAAAGGAGAGAAGCAGGAAAAGAGACATCACAAACAGAGCAGAGCACACAAAGACACAAATACAAGTGTTAGACCTGACTCCACCCCCACCAGTAATATACTAGAAAGTATCAGGAATCCTGTTACAAGGCAAGGGTTATCAGAAAGGATGGGGAAAAAAGTCAAGGTTCAAAGACATGCTGTTCATAAGAGACAAACTGTGAGTACACAGACAGGTGGACAGTCAAAAGATGAAAAATATCACGCCAACAGTGAGTATAAGAGGCTTATTCACAACCGATATTAACATTGGATAAGAGAGACTTAAGGCAAGATCTTTCACCTGGAAAAAGCAAAAAACGAAAAGCAAAAAAAAAAAAAAAAAAAAAA
>NW_012114444.1:3127484-3196108 GCF_000951035.1 Colobus angolensis palliatus
ATGGAGGAATATTTAAAAAACGAAAAGCAAAAAAAAAAAAAAAAAAAAATTCCCCAAAACCAAAAAAACCCACCTGGCCCACAATAAGATTTGCACAAGAAAGCTCCCAGCAGCTTCACTCATCATAGCCCAAGCTGCATGCAGTGTTTTCATTGGCAGAGGCAGAGCCAACATCAAACCAAGCCTACAGCACATCCAAAGAACACAGCACAGGCAAAACCACAGTGAAGAAACCACAACAGTGGCTGTTCTGGGGCCAGAGGAGGGGCTGACTGCATGAGGACACGAGAACTTTCTAGAATGATGCTCTGCATCTTGATTGGAGTCTTGGTCACCCAAATGTAAGCATTTGTCAAAGCTCAGGGAATGCATGCCTAAAATGGACGCCTTTTTCTCCATGAAATTTTGCTTCTTGAATGTAAATGAATATTGAACACTACTGAGATACACAGAGAAGTGTTTAGGTGTGAAGTTTACTGACATCTGCACTTTTATCTTGAAATGCATTAAAAAGTAAAATGGATATAGGGATGGGCAGAGGATAGATATGGGATGAAGCAAACACAGGAACATGTGAATTCTATATATATATTTTTTGAGACAGGGTATTGCTCTGTTGCCCAGGCTGGAGTGCAGTGGCATGATCACGGCTCACTGCAGCCTCAACTTCCTCCTGGTTCAAGTGATCCTCCTGCCTCAGCATCCTGAACACCTGGGAATACAGGCATGCACCACCATGCCCAGTTAATTTTTGCTTTTTTTTTTTTTTTAATACAGTCAGGGTCTCACTGTGTTGCCCAGGCTGGTCTCAAACTCCTGGCCTCAAGTGATCCTTCTGCCTTGGCCTCCCAAAGTGCTGGGATTATAAGAGTGAGCCACTGTGCCTGGCTAATAATAAAATCTAGACAGTGGGTATATAGATGTCCATTGCTTAATTCACTCAGATTTTCTGTAAGTTTGAAAATTTTCATAATGAAATACCTAGAGAAAAAAAATGTTCGAGGAGCTTTCCCTTCCATGGCACAGCACCTGGACCTTCCCTTCGTCTCTCCTGCTGTGTGTCCCTGGCTTGCTGCACTGGACTTTTTTTTTTTTTGAGATGGAGTCTCACTTTGTTGCCTAGGCTGGAGTTCTGTGGCGCAATCTCGGCTCACTGTAACCTTCGCCTCCTGGGTTCAAGTGATTCTCCTGTCTCAGCCTCCCGAGTAGCTGGGATTACAAGTGCCTGCAACCACGCCTGGCTAATTTTCATATTTTTAGTAGAGACAGGGTTTCACCATGTTGGCCAGGGTGGTCTCGAACTCCTGACCTCAGGTGATCCACCTATCTTGGCCTCCCAAAGTGCTGGGATTACAGGCATGAGCCACAGCGCCCGGCCTGCCCAGGACTCTCTTACCTTCTGTCTTTCTTTTTCTGATACAAGGTCTTGCTCTGTCGCCCAGGCTGCAGTCCCTCAGTTTCTTGAGTGGCTGATCCCACCTCAGAGCCTCATCTGTTTCCTGCCTCCTCCCCCACTGGGCAGTCCCGGGCCGCCCTGCAGCACAGCTGCTACTATCAAGGGAGCCTTGGGCGACCTCCCAGGATGAGCGGGGGGTCTCCAGGTTCCATGTATCCGGTCTTCCTCCCACAGCTCCTCCTGGAGGTTCCTAGGCTGTGCCGTAGTTAACGTGGGAAACTTCATGTTCGGCTCCCCCTTGAGCACCTGAGCTCCAGGGCCTGGGCCATGTTTCTCCTGGTTGAAGGTCTAGGTCCAGAACCACGCCTGACACATCACAGACTCAACATTAAGTCCCAAATGAAACAGACGAGGCCACTGCCCTCTCCTTCTGGTCCTCATACCTCAATGAATGGCATCAGCTCCTACAGGATCATGTGAACTTATCAAAACAGCTGTTTGGGGGCCCCGCCCTGGTTCTCCTGCCCCTGCCATGGGACCCTGAACCTGGAACTCAGTCCCTGTTACTCCCACCATGCAAGGTGGCTCCCTGTGGATAGACTTCTTCCAGCCTCAGTTTCCCCAGTGCAGGGCATGGCATCTGGCGGAGGGCCCATGCCAAAGAGTGCAGGTTGGACGAATGAACGTCAGCTCAGTCATTTGCAGCTGATCACACTAGGCACGCACGAGGCACTACCACACTCAATCCCAGCCTCAGATGCTCCACCTTCTAGAAGAAAATGATAGCTAGAGAAACAGATAAAGAATTCACAAAATAGCAAATAATGCCAGTTTTCAATAAGTCCCTTTCTCTCCAATGCTTTGTTACCCCAAATTGATGCCTTTGACTAGATGTCTCTTAGAGAAATTCTTAACTGCTATGTAATAAAATCTATTAGAGAATAATTCAAGTTCTCCCACATATAGATTTTTGTAGATACAGAATGTTTTAGAAGAATTATTCTCTCACACATATTTTATTAAAAAGTCTGGTGCTAAACATTGCTCTTCTTGAAACAAAATTACTACCTGCAAGGAAATAGCTATTTTGGAAAGAAAAAAAAAAGCCTTCCAATTGAGCCCTTCTGTATTTCATTATGAGTTGTTTGTTAAGTATTGAAAGGATAATGGATAACAATGCATTTGTTAAATGAAAAAACTTCAAATATAAAGATTCATTTATGGGTTTCTTTCGTAGCAGCATATGATTTTCTAAGTCTATTCAAGTTGGTAGATTTCAGCGATTTGCACAGCATGCGCCAGCAGAGGTGGGGGTCTCCTTATTGAGTTTAGAAGAAAGGAGGAGGATGAAAGCAACATTTGACACCAAACTTCTCTTGAGTTTGAGGATGAACAGCAGCCGTGATTTTAAGTCAGAACCTGGGACCCAGCCTCCAGAACTTACGGGGGCTCACACCCAGCCTGGCTCGGCCCCACTGAGTGCTCCTGTCTCCACCTGCTCCTGGAGTTGTGTGCGATGAGCAGCAGTTCGATGACCATTTTCTCCCCAGCCCGCTCTTTGTCTGGCAGTGCGGCCGTTGAGCTGTCACAACAACACAGACCTGGAGAGTCCGCTCCAGAGTGTTCAGGTCTTGTTTCGGGGGAGGTTTGCGGGGGACACTGAGGACCACGGGCCGGGATCTGAGGGGCATCTACCTGCCTCCATGGCCATTTGTATGGGCCACTGTTCTCCCAGGACTGGGGTGGGGGCCACCTGTAGCGGAATGCACACTGGGTCCGCTCTCTTTCTGGAGGGGGGTCACCCTAGAGGGTTGGGAGTGAAAGTTTATCATGACTCAGACCAGCGTTACCATCCAAGAAGACTGGCTAGAGAGACATGAGAGGAGGGGAGAGGAAGGAAGACTAAACCAGACAAGACCACCAGCCTCAAGATGGAGTGGGGATCTACCCTGTGTGCAGCGGATATCCCCCTGGGAACCTGTCTCCTGCAGGGAGGCACAAAGGGACCACTTGCCATTTTATCTCATTGGCAGCCACCAGTCATTGTGAAGGAGAAGAGCCGGAATGGCACATGGGTTGTAGCCATGAAGGCATTGCCTAAGGCAGCTCATCAGCACCCACTTTCCAGCTTGTTTCCTAACAACTTATTTTTATGGGGCAACAGAGGTGATGACCCGCAGAGGGGAAGACTGCTCTGTAAGAAGCAAAAAACTCAGAGAACTAAAAGGTTACTTGTGGGCATTATCCAGGAGGAGCCAAACAGATCTCTAGGCCAAGCAGGGCATAGCACGCTTCGCATATGATGGAAACAGATCTCTAGGCTAAGCAGAGCATAGCATACTTCACAGATGAGGGAACTCCGGAAAGGACCACAGCGAGTGTGGGCTACAGCACTGACACAGGCCTGTATTCAGCATCTCCTAGAAACAGTCAAGAGATAGAAAAGTCCACTTTGGTCAATTTCCAGGAAAATTCCTGAGCTAAAATTAAATGGGTTTGAGTGACTTACTAGAGTCTAATTTACGTACTTCATTCAAACCTACTGGATTCCACCTATGTCTCTACCATGGGCAAATCCCAAGCCCTGGTTGACCATTCCAGGCTGAAGGATTCTCCATCCACCTCCACTGCTGACTTGGCTCATCCCTCATCTTTCATGACTGCTTCAACTTGCCATCCACCTCCACTGCTGACTTGGCTCATCCCTCATCTTTCATGACTGCTTCAACTTGCCATCCAGGTTTTGGCTTAACTGCAGACTCCCCAGAGTGGTCTTCTCTGACAATACTATTTAAAGTAGCCCTTCCCCAAACGTTCTATACGATCTTTCAATATTTAATATTTTGATTCTGTACATGGCTGTTCTTGCTTCCTGATGCTGTCATTGTACATAGACTTGTTCATCATATGCCTGCCTTCCACCCCCAGACTGTGAGCTCCATGAAAGCAGGCATCTCATCTGATATTTTCACCTTGGCATTGCCAGTCCAAATGGCGCCTGACACAAAGCATGCCACCATCTGTCTGAGTCTTCACCAGGAAAACAAACTTGCATAGAGCCCAGCCAACATCAACATCACTACCATCAGCATCAGGAACATCAGTACCACCATCAACATCAACACCACCACCACCACCATCAGCATCAAGAACATCAACATCACCAATATCAACAATATTGACACCACTAACATCAGCATCAGCAACATCAATACCACCACCATCAACACCACTAATATCAACAATATTGACACCACCTACGTCAACATCAACACCACCACCATCAACATCACAAACATCAACAATATCAACACCACCTACGTCGACACCACCATCAACAATATTGACACCACCACCATCAACACCACCAACATCAACAATATTGACACCACCACCATCAACACCACCAACATCAACAATATTGACACCACCAACATCAACACCACCAACATCAACAATGTTGACACCACCATCAGCATCAGCAACATCGATACCACCAACATCAACACCACCAATACCAACATCAACACCACCAATATCAACATCAACACAACCAACGTAAACACCACCAACATCAACAATATTGACACCATCAACATCAACACTACCAACATCAACAATATTGACACCATCAACATCAACAACACCAACATCAACAATATTGACACCACCAACATCAACACCACCAACATTAACAATATTGATACCACCATCAGCATCAGCAACATCAATACCACCAATATCAACACCACCAACATCGACAATATTGACACCACCACCACCAACAACATTAACAATACTGACATCACTTATATCAGCACTACCAACATCAGCACCACTAACAGTATCAGCAACATCAGTACCACCAGCATCAACAATATTGACACCACCAACATCAGTACCATCAACATCACCACCACTAACATCAGCATCAACATCAATACCACCAACATCAACACCACCAGCATCAGCACCACCACCACCAATATTGGCACCACCAACATCAACACCATTACATCAGCATCAACATCAACAGCAATGGCACCGACATCAGCAACATCAACAGCAAGAACATCAGTACCACCAGCATCAACATCAACACCACCAACATCAATACCACCAACAAAAACAGAGGAAATACATGTACCTGGGGCCAAAACAACAGAGAGACAATGGCAGACTTGTCTTAAAATTTCACGTTCTCTCTTCAAGACTGTATCACAATTTTTGCATATCTTTAAATCACAGTTTGTGTGTATCTTTAATATTCTTTCCATTATGTAAACTCTCCATGATGCACAGTTGCAGGCACCCTTTTGTGCTGTCTTCCTTTTTTTCATTTTTTCCTTTTCACTAGCCCTCAGTTGTGAAGTTCACCAGTATCACAAGTTGTACACAGCCTGCTCAGAACACCTGTCCTGCAAATGCTCGGGGCAAGAGCACTGTACTGTCCACTGGGTTGGAGGTGATGAACTTAAGAACCAAGTGTACAGCCCAACAGTAACCTGTGTGAAACTGGGCATGTTGGATCTAAGCTGCCTTGGCCCAACTTATCACATAGAAAACTCTCCTGAAAACCAGTGTGCTATCTTTGGGCTTATCCATATGATGCACACACTTGTAATTAGAAAACCCAACATAAGAAAGAAAACAAAACCCTGCTATAATATAACAGGTGTTGGCTACACAATATGCCAAATGTTGTATTGCAATGGAGTCAGTGATAAAGTTCTGTGTTATTCTTGAATAAGGCACTTTGATCCCAAGGATTGCAGGCAGCCTACGTTTGGTATCCAGGATGGGTGAGGAATTCCAATCAGTCAAATATACCCTGAGTGTGACCACATAAATCTTACACAAATTGTATCAGACGACTAAAGTACACTCAACCATCCTTGTTAGCACTTTGATTATCCTGAATATAACTTTACGTTTCTTTAAGGATTTGGGAGGTATTTTAAGAGCCTTGTGGTTGGATTCATCACATGACAATTACACAGCCGTGTGCTATGGGCAGGGCCTGCTCAGGCCAGGAGTGTCCCCTGTCACTCTGACTCTCACCACTGCCAGAGGCAAACACCATGACTAATTTTTTTTTTTTTTTTTGAGATGGAGTCTCACCCTGTCACCTAGGCTGGAGTGCAATGGCGTGATCTCGGCTCACTGCAACCTCTGCCTCCTGGGTTCAAACGACTCTCCTGCCTCAGCCTCCCTAGTAGCTGGGATTACAGGCACCTACCACCATGTCCAGCTAATGTTTGTATTTTTAGTAGAGACAGGGTTTCATCATGTTGGCCAGGCTGGTCTTGAACTCCTGACCTCATGATCCACCCGCCTCAGCCTCCCAAAGTGCTGGGATTACAGGCATGAGCCACTGCGCCCGGCCACCATGACAACTTTTAAACCACCAATTAGTTTGGCTTCTTCCAGAGGCACCTATAAGTGGACCTGCACTGCTGAGGCAGGCCCCTTCCGCTTCGTGTGTTGTCAAGGCTCAGCCATGAGGCTGCACACCCTAGCAGGCTGCTCCTTCTCATTGCTGGGTGGAATTCCACCACGTGGATGAACCCCAGTATGTTGCTGGTCACCTGGCTGTTTCCAGTTTTTTACCCATTGTGAATAAAGCTGCTTTGACCATTCTCTTGAATGTTTTTCATTTCTTTTGGATAAAATACAGGAAAAAAATTGTTGGACCATAGATTAGGTGTACGTTTGATTTTCTTTTTGGGAAAACAAAAACAAAAACAAAAAAAAAACACCCACGTGATGGTCATCAGCCAGGAATTTGTGAGCTACAACAGCAGCCCCCAAACTTGGCCCATCATCACCATGATCTGAAAACTTTTTTAAAAAATACAACTCCTTGGGCCCATGACCTACTGACTTAGCCTCTCCCTGAGAGGGGCCCAGGAGCTGTAGGTTTCAGAGGCATCCCCAAATAACGCTGACGTGGAAGTACTTTTGGAAGCCCCTGGTGGGCCAGCACAGTGGTTTAGAATGTGGACTCTGAGGCTCTCAAACTGATTTCAAAAAGCAAGTCACTTCATGGCTGTGCATCAGTATCTTAACCTACGAACTGAGGATCGTGGCAGCAACCTCTTCCTAGGACTGCTGAGAGTATGAAATTGCTTAACACGTGCAAAGCATCCATGCAAGTTATTAATGTCAGGCCTGGCCAATCTGCTGAATCAACTCTGACTGAGGGTTCAACTCCACCTCGACTGTGGTCATTAGCAATCAGGGCTCAGCCCCTGGGGAAGGAGGAGTGACCAGTCAAGTTAGATTTCCAGTTTAATGCCACTTTATCACAACTATTAGGTTGGTGCAAAAGTAATTTTGGTTTGGCCATTAAAAGCTGCTTTGGGCCAGGCGCGGTGGCTCACGCCTGTAATCCCAGCGCTTTGGGAGGCTGAGGCGGGCAGATCATGAGGTCAGGAGATTGAGACCATTGTGGCTAACACAGTGAAACCCCGTCTCTACTAAAAATACAAAAAAATTAGCTGGGCGCCGGGGGGGGGGCAGGGGCCGGTAGTCCCAGCTACTCGGGAGGCTGAGGCAGGAGAATGGCGTGAACCCGGGAGGTGGAGCTTCAGTGAGCCGAGATTGCACCTCTGGACTCCAGCCTGGACGGCAGAGTGAGACTCTCACTCTGTGGGAAAAAAAAAAAAAAAACTGGCTTGGAACATTCTCTTGCATCTCTTTAACTTCTTTTGGGTAAAATCCAGGAAAGAAACTGCTGGGCCACAGATAATGCTGACCCAAGTAATGGCAAAAACCACAATTACTTTTGCACCAACGCAATACACTTGTTAAATAATAGTCACTGGGCTGTTCCTGGGTCTGAACCTGGTTCTATCTGCTCAAACAGGAGAGGCACAGGAGCTTGATAGAGTAATGGCTGTCAAGCAATTGAAGACCCACTTGGAAAGGGTGGAGCTGTCGTGTGCAAAGCTCTCTTCTCAGTTCTCCTGAGGAGAGGGGACCCGTGTTAGTGAGGCTGGGAGGAGATGGGGTTGCCCAGACTTAATACCCAGGAGCTTCCAGGCAGAGGTCTGGAAAGTCCTGTTTGCGTTTCACAGTCATCAATGAGTGCATTGCACAGAAACGCATTAAAGTGTAAAGTAACAGAACACATTATTTTTCCAAACTGATGAATGAATTAAAAAAAAAGTGACTGATTTAAAATGGCTAGACATACTGACTTCCTGACTTTGCATCTTTAAACATGATGAGGCTGGTCTGAGGACATACCGTGAATGGCAAGGTCCATGGTGACTGTTTCAGGTGCACCCACAAATTCTTCCAGTTTTTTAGAGACTACTCAAGGAATACAGAGAACAACTGACGGGAGCATGGTCTCCTAGTTCTAAAAACATTATCAAAAGCATTTTCAACCTTATGGCTTGATAACAAGGGCATCAAATATCGACAGCGGCAGAGCCCCACTTTTTTTCTCTCTCTCTTTTATCTCTCCATGTTTAGTCCTCTTGCTACCAGTCAGGCCCCATGACATTTTTTATAGAGTACATACTTCTTGTACTTTAGAACTTATCCTGCAATTTAAGATAAATCAGCCCAGTACAAATTCTACCTCAAGTATAATTCACTCCAATGGAAACAATCCTAAAGCAATCATCACTGTGGGATGTCTCCGAGCCAAAGCTACTTAGAAGGATCATTCCCTAGGGGACTCGTGTGAACTCCAAGCGTTTGTTTACAGAGGTGCTGAACAAATGAGTTAATGTGGAATGATCTTTTACAAGATTAAAAATGGCCCTGTTCCATCAAAAAGGTACGAAGCTCTGTTGTAGCCGCTGTTCACATTCACGTCACCCTGCTCCGAGCTTTGCTTTTTTGGAGGTCAGAACAACAGCCCTGGGAAATGCAGCAACAGCAGGTCCCTTCCTTGGTGATGTCAGACCACTGCTGCTAACACTAGGTCAAGACTGGCCATGATCATTGGCACCATACAAGACAAATAAATGGCACTCAGTGATTGTCTTTGCCTAAGTTATTCTGCCCTTCTCCTCCCACAGAATCATCGATGGATCCACCTCCATTTGCCTCTGGGGGTGACAAACAGATATCCTGACAACCATGGCTTGAAGACTTAGGCATTGCTTAGACGCTCCTATTAGGAAGAACTGACCTCAACTTGTATTTTTTTCCAACCCATACTTAGTTGTGACTGCATATGCAGACTGTTTCCATGGACAGGACTTTGCCACTTTGAATAGTACTTCAATTACGAGGCAGACTGGCGTATTGACAAGTCTTCACGGGGTGAACTTGGCAACTGGGCTTTGATAGATGTTGGGCTTTGATAGATGTTGTTTGAGTAGTAGTGTTTCAAGCTAGATTCCTAGCTGGAAAATTGAGGGTCTAGTACAAATTAACCTGCTGAAGGGTTGTCTTGTCAGCTTGCATTTCGTTTCCTTCTGATACTTGTTCAGGGAGGAATGAGGAAAAAGCAGAGAATCAGAAAATCACTGCAACTCCAGTTGTTTAAAGGGCAAGCTAAAACATAAACTCCCTGTGGCCATTTCCCTAAAATTCTCCTCTCATGTATTCAGAGGCTGAAGCTCATGGTACTTGTTAGAATGAATGGAGGTTCCATTATGAGAACCAATAAATACAGAAATTAAAAGTTGTGCTGAGAAATATTCATTAACAATCACATGGTGAGCCGAGGCCAATAATCCTGACCCAAATTTCATTCCTCACCCCTCACTTCCTTAGGAAAACTTCACTCTCAGGCTTCCCACTTCTTCCAGCCCACAAAGCCCCCTTCCCACCCGGAAACAGACTCACGTAACTACAGTCAACTGAGCTTTGGCAAAAGACAAAGGCAATTCAATGGAGAAAGGATAGTCTTTTGACAAATGGTGCTGAAACAACCGGACATTCGCAGACACAGAAATAAAACTGGACATAGACCTTACACCCTTCATAAAAATTAACTCACAATGGATCACAGACCTAAATGCAAAATGCGAAACTATAAAACTCCTGGAAGGTAACATAGGAGAAAATCTACCTGACCTTGACTGATGACTCCCAGGCCCGTCAGCTGCCAGGCACCACTGGGCACATATGAGAATAAAACAGTACCTCCCTTCAAGCATCTACCATATCCAGGGAACTGGAACTTGTATCTCATTACTATTTTATTATTTTTAGAGACAGAGTCTTTCTGTCACCCAGGATGGAGTACAGCAATGCAATCATAGTTCATTGGAACCTTGAACTCCTGGGCCCAAGTGATCATCCTACTTCAGCCTCCTAAGTGGTTAGGACTACAGGCACACACCACCATAACTGGCTACTTAATTTTTTTTTTTTTTTTTTTGAGATGAGATCTCCTTATGTTGTCTAGGCTAGTCTCGAACCCCTAGACTCAAGCGATCCTCCCACCTCAGCCATCCAAAACTCTGGGATTACAGGCATGAGCCATTGTACCTGGCCTAAATTTTATATCTTAGAAAGTGGATTATTAACTGAGGTGGCACCACACAAGTGGTTTATTTCCAATGATGATTAAAATCCTAAGGCCAGCACATGCCAGACACTGGCTTTACTGAGCTGTGAGCGTTCGGAGCTACAGCCAGTCCTGTCCTCCTGCAGCCTGGATCTGATAATGCTTCCCGGACTGCGAGAGGAACAGGGTAAGGCCCCACGGGGACACGGGACCTGTCCTGGACTGTGATGTCCATGTGTGAATGCCACCAGTCATGCACAGTCCCCACCCATGGGCTGGGCACTGGCCCATCACTCTCCAGCCCCTAAGCCTGATGCTGGGTCTCAGGGCTGCGGTGCACACAGGTCCATTTGTGTAACTGTGCAGATTTCCGGGGTGTATTTTGCTTACAGCATGGTGGTGTGGAAGGATGAAACAAGGAATGCAGCAGAATTGGACACTTTGCCTTTAGCTGAGTTTCTTTTGTGTGTTTTAAGAAGTTTTTGGGCTGGCGATATCCTGGAAGTTTAAAGAAAGCATTGCTCACCTACGTGGGCCAATGCTCCCCACTTCTCTCACGTTAGATGGTATAGCCTGGCATTCTGGCACCCTATCCAGTCAAAGTAATTTGGAGCTGATGCATTCATCGGATTATTGGTCTCGACTCAAGGGGGCGGTGTAATTAGTGGGTGTGTGTGTTGGGAGTCTCTCCAATCAAGGGAGGATCAGAGGAACATGGAGTGTAGACGTGCAAATGATGCAATTCAGTGCTGCTCCAAGGAGCTGGATGTTGATGGAAACCTGTATGGGGCGAGTGCTGAGAGAAACAGGGCCCAAGCCTGGGCACTGCAGCACAGACAGCTGTCTGACCCACCAGATGGGCAGTGGCACCTGACCAGGGCCAATTCACCCTGCAGTGACCTGTTCTGTGCAAGAGTCAGGAGAATCCTCCATCATCGCCATGGAGAACCAGCTTCCCTGAGGCTGCAGAAGAGGCCAATGAGTCACCCTCCCCACCAGCACCCTGCAATCCCTGGGCTCATACCTGGTCCTTGTCTGGCAGAGCACCGTGGAGCTCTCTCCTCGGCTGGGGTTGCCCCTTGGAGCCTGGGCTGGACCTTTTTCAGCTGTGCATCTCCAGGACCCAACACCATCCTGGCAGAGTGGATGGGCTCTGTGCATGCTTGGATCCACAGAGGAAGGAGGGCCCTGGTGTGCTAACTGCAGCCTCCTTTGCTGGGATGCTTTCACAAAAGGGAATGTTCTTGGAGAGAGTGTGGTGCTGGGATCCACAATAGCCACCCCAAATCCAGCCAAGTGTTGGAGAGTGGAATAACAAAAAGTTGGGCAGGTCTCCCTGTCACCCTATAATTATATTAGAAAGTTAATGGAATACAATTCTCTATCAGGGAGATCTTTAGAAGCTCACGGCTGCCAAGCACATCTCGCAGTGGAACAGGGGTGCTGACTTCAATTTTGAAGAACCCAAGTCCTTTGCCAAAATCATGAAAATGAAGCGCAGCATGCCAATTCATTTCACGAAATGAAGCTGCCGTTGGAAAGGGATGAAATTCTTATTTCTTACCAGGCAGCCGGTGACCATATTAATGCTTTCATATGACATTCACAGGTACATCCCAATAGCCTTTTCTTCCTAGCCCCAGGAGAAAACACTGGGACCTTTATTCTCTGAACATATTGAATTTGCTTTGCAAACAGATGAGATGGAAACAGGGTTTGGCCCCTGTCATTGCAGCTAAGCCTCAGGAGGGCTGTGGGGTCCTGGATAAGGTGGTTCAACACTGTGGTGAAGCGGGTTTAAATCCCAGCTGGGCTGCTGGGTGTGCCCCTGAGCCCTCTGTGTTCAGGTGTGAAGGGTCACGACAGCTCTTCCCCCATTGGCTGGTCTTCAGGATCCGATGAGCACACAGGTACCTTCTCTCCAGAGCGCCCACGAGGCCTCGAACACCCAGCACATGCGAGCCACCCAAAGCACAGTGGTCCATGTTCTTCCTGACCAACTGCGTGAAGCTGGTGCTGGCTCCAGGTCATAAAGGAAACCAAAGCCAAGTAAGGCTGCTCGGCATCCAAGGTGGCAAATCAGAAGAAGATAAATGGGCCTGATGGAGAGCTGGGCAGGCTGGAGAAACAGTGATGGAGCTCCTGCCCAGTGAGGGCACTGCAGATATGAGAATCTGGAGGAGCAAAAATGCCCAATACCGTTGTCTGCAGAGGCTTTAGGGAGAAAGCGGCAGTTGGGGTGGGAAGAAGTTCAGAAAAGACAAGAGTGCGTATTTGCATTTCAGGAAGGGGATGAAAGGGCAAAAGAATAAAATGTGGGAATGTACATGGCATGGTGGCAGGTTTTTGTTCTGAGGGGAGGTAATGGTGGGGAAATATTATGTGGTAAATGTGAGTGTTGGGACCTCAGACATGGTCTAGGCAGGTGACGCTGCTTCCTAGGGGTGAGGAGGGTCTGCTGAAGCCTGGCCGAGATGAAGGCTGTGCTTTAGGAAGATGCGTCCCCAGTGGAGAGCAAAGAGAAAACACCAAGAGCAGCGTCTGGAGTGAGGACAAGGCTAGAGGAGGGACACACCTGCAAATGGCCAGCTGTGAGGTGATGAGTATATAAAAAAGGTGGGACAGGAGCGAAAGGGAAAGAAACGTGGTAAGATAAAACCACGCTGCAGGCTTTTCATTAGCTTTGGCTGCGTAACCACCCCCCTCCAAAATTCATAAATCTGTGGGTCAGCAATTTTGATGGAGTTCAGCTGCATGGTTCTTCTGCAAGTCTTGCCTGGGGTCACCTGGGAAGGTGTCAGTCATATGGTTTTTCCAGGGTATGCATCCACTAGGTCTTAGGGTATTTGTGTGTGTGTTGGGGGCAGCAGGGGGTGCTGGTTCTCCTCTCCACCAGGTTCCTTCACATCCTGGTCTCAGGCTCCAACCACAGTGAAAGAGGGCCACCCCAATGCAAGGGCGCGTCCAGGCCTCGGCTCACAGTATGTTTGCTAACATCCCGTCAGCCCAAGAAAGTCCATGGCCAAACCCATCCCTGAGAAGAGGAGGAGCCAATTTCATGCTCAAAGGGTGTGCACAGAGATGGGATGAATTCTTGTCACCGTAACTGTCTTTTCAAGCAATCAACACGAGGACTGAACTCAAGGGAGACACTGATGACTCCCATGGTTTTGAGCTTGGGTTATTAGGTTAGAACAGGAAAGTCTGGTAGAAAAGCCACAAACACAGATCAAACTGGGCCAAGCTGAACTGTTGAAGGAGGACAGTTATATCTGGGATTCTCCTCTTACAGGTCCAGCTGGATTCAGGTGCTAAACCACTCTCTCTCCTCGCAAGGGGAGCTCACGCGCTCTCTCTCTCTCTCTTCATTACTCAGCTTGTCTTACTTCACGCCCACTCATCTTCCTGCCTGCCTGGACCTCCACAGCTCTGGGCTCAGCAGCTCCAGGGGGAAGAAAGCTTCTCTCTGAAAAGTTTTCGCGGAAGCAGAGCTGAAGGTTTCGGACCATCCTGACGTGGCACAGCCTGGTGGTTAAGAGCAGCAGATCTGGGGGCTGACCCATTGGTATCGAATCCTGGCTCTGCCACCTTCCAGCTGTGTAAACGAGGCTGAGCCCTGGGCCTTGGCTTCCTGATCTGTAAAATGGGGATGCTGATGGCATGAGGTACTACACAGGGTGGACGTGCAGATTCACTCAGTTAACCCGAATACAGTGGAGGACCGGGACTGGCACGCGGCAGGTGCTCCATCAGCGGCTGCTGTTGCTTAGTGTCATTCCATCAACAACCTGGCTCATTGCCCATCTCTACAGACAGCTGGGCCAGGTGGATGAAGTACACTGATTGGCTGATTCTGGGTCACATGACTGTTCCAGGAGCATCCAAGCACGTGAAGCGAGTCAGCTGAGTAAAACCCAGCCCTGTCAGCAGAAGCAGTGTGGGAGAACAGGGGTAGGAGAGGAAGGGCATAAAAACAGTCCCAGCCTGGAAACCTACCATGAACAGAACTTGGTCTCAGGCTCCACCCACAGTAAAAGAGGGCCAACCTGCTGTACACACACGTCTAGGCCTCTGCTCAAGTTTAACAGAACTTGGGTGGGGCCACAAGAGAGAAAACAGCCACCTCACCCTTCCTGGGACCTGAATGCACTAAATGAAGCCACTCTGATTGCTAGCAGTGTGTGCCAGAATGATCTGTGCTGTTAAAATGGACCAATTATTTTCATAAGAATTACCTTATGAATAAAAGAAATGCAATCGGGGACAGACACGTACAAACATTTTGAGCAATGTTTGCAGGAATTCATTCCAGGATCCCTCCGCCGCCAGAGCTCTGATAACGCCTGGCTGCTTCTGGGCCCTACAGAACCATGCCTCCATTAATCTGCACTTTGCAGAAAATGTGGCAAGCAGAGAATTTCAGCAACTTGAATAATAAGTGAGAGCAATGTGCCCAGAGCAAAAGCGGGATTCTAAGGTCTCAGTTCTCAACAGCAACAGGGCCCATTTTGCTGGAAAACACGGGTCAGCTAGCTGAACTTTGAGAGTGGGAGGGAAAGAGAAACAAAATCGCCATGGATGAGACACAGAAATCATTGATATATATGGAAAAGCCATCGATATGTATGGAACTGAAAAACATATGCTATGGGGGAATATTTTAGAAGTAAAAATTTATTAGCATTTTACTGTATTTGAAAACCATTTGCTGAGCAGTTTGGTTCCTGGAAAAATGTTCTCTTATATACATAGAAATGCACAAACAGAATGGGAGACAAACTACGATTCTTTTAAATTGTTATTGCATTTTTAACCCCCTGTTAGTATCCACACCACGTGTGCTTGCAGCCAGCACATTTTAGCTCAGACTTGTGCTCCAGAAAGGAGCCTGTACTCTGTGAAATGCTATCATTTTTTGCTTCCTCAAAGCTTGCACACCCTCTAAAGAAATGTTTACTGCATGTATCTGGAACAAATGGCTGAAAAGAACATGATGGTAAATTCAACTATATGGTTGCACAGATGACATAAGGGATTCAAAGAGATGCATTCCCCTTTAGACTTGACAGAAATAAAGCCTGGGCTATAACAGCAATGGCACAATCATGCCCTACACTGAGATTTTATTTGCAATGGTCCTTCATGGCCTTCCAAGCATTTTCTCAGACAAGTGCAGATCAGAGATTCCCAGCTGCAACGGTGTTCCCCAACGTGTGGGGACCCGAAAATTCTGTTGTTGGGGGTTGTCCTGGGTGTTGCAGGACATTTAGCAGCATCCCTGGCCTCCGTCCCTCAATTCCAAAAGCATCTCCCTCCCCCACACCCCAGCTGTGGCAATAATATGGCTCCAGACCCTACCAAATGTTCCCTGGGGGGTGAAACTGCAGTTGAGAACAAGTTGTGTAGAGAAAAGGAGAGAGGATTGTCACTGGGACCCCAGAGTTCTAGACCAAGGATGGTCACTGCCTAGAGTAAGAGCTTTGGCAAAGTTCTTACCCGGGTACACTTCAGTCCATAGAACAGAAATGAAGCTGACTGAGAACGCCTCTCATGGATGCCATCCGAGAACCAACTAGAATCATCAGCGTGGACACACCAGTAGCATGCGAGTTGTATTACTATCTTGGTGGCACAAATCCATATATGGGCAATGCACGCAGGCACAGCCCTAATGCACAGCCTAACAAACTGCAATTTGAAGATGGGGCATGGACTGCTTAACTTCAAACAACCAGCAGGTGTGGAAACTGGATCACAATTCTAGTTCCGTGACCTCTTTTGGTGGAATGAAAATGCAACATCAGGCCACAGGACTCGGCCCTTCCAATGCCTTCCCAAGGCACAA
Source organism: Colobus angolensis palliatus (assembly GCF_000951035.1). Lineage (NCBI taxonomy): Eukaryota > Metazoa > Chordata > Mammalia > Primates > Cercopithecidae > Colobus > Colobus angolensis. The sequence continues at coordinate 3,144,204 of NW_012114444.1, forward strand.
CCCGGATGCCCACACAGTGCTCTCAGGGAGATGCCCACCTGCCCTGGCTCAGCCCTGCCTTCCCCACACCTCCTTCCCCCGTGTCAGCCTGGCAGGCGGCCAGCCACCAGGCCCCGGTCAGGGCAGGGATTCCCTGCCACTGGGAAGGAAGGGGCCTGGCTGCTGCAGGGTCCAGTTCTGCATGGGTTCCTCAGGGAACATGACTCATTCGGTGATTTGATAAAACCTGGACAAACAGGGAAAGGAGGCTTCCCCAGAGATGGCGTGGCAGGGACTGTGTATCCACTGCCCACCTTGGAACAACTGGAAACCCAAACAAAATATACAGACAATGGTCCTGAGGCAGCGGCCCCAGGCAGCACAGGGCAGTGGCCCAAGGAGAGGACACAGCCAGGGAGCACCACAGCCGCCCCAGCTTCTGCTTGGGGAATTTCCAGGCCACCATGAGAAGGGGAGCCTGGGGTCCTCCTGGGGTGGACGAGATGGGCTGGGAGTCTGGTGGGGGAAAAATAGGGCCCATGATGAGAATAAAAAGCAATCAATAAAATATATCAGGATGACAGAATTAGCCAAGAACATTAAAAAGTTACCATTCCTATATTAAAAAGTTACCATTCCTATATTCCACATTTGTTGGAGAATGCAGAAGAAAGCATCAACAGATCAAGACACAGAAGATGTCCCGAATCAAATTTCTATAGATGAAAACTATAAGGTATGAAATGAAAAAAACATAGAATGTGATTCATAGCAGATGAGACACTGTAGAAGAAAAAGAAAATGCACTTGAAGATAAACAAAGTATCTAAAATGAAACAGCCAGAGAAAACATAATTATCAAAAACAGAAATGGCCAGATCAGTGAGCTATGGGGTGACCCTGAGTAGCCTGATACGCAGTCATTAGGGTTCCCAAAGGAGGTGCGGGCAGAGCAACAAAAGCCATGGAATAATGACCACAATATTCCCAGTCTCATGAGAATGACAGATCCAAAGATTCAAGAAGCTCAGCAAACCCCAAAAAACAAATAAAACATGAAGAAAACTAGACAAAGGTCACTTAGAATCAAGTTGCTTAAAACCAGTGATCAAGAGAAAATCTTAAACGCAGCCAGGAGAGCACATACATCACGTATGGAGGAACAAAGGTAAGAGCCACAACAGATGTCTTCTCAGAAATGATGCAAGCCAGAAGACCACGTGGCCATATTTTTAAAGCACTGAAAGAAAACATACAAACACACACCACTTCAGCCTAAAATTCTAGATCTAGCCAAAAAAAAAAAAAAAAAAAGAAAAAAAAATCAAAAATGGCAAAATAAAGACTTTCTCCGACCTAGAATAGCTGTTAGAATCACTCGCCAGCAAACCTGCATGGCCAAGATGTTTAAGACTCCCCCAGGCAGAAGGCAATGCAGCCAGACAGAAGTAGGTACCCACACGAACGAATGACCAGCATCAGGAACGCTAACTACAAAAGGGTGATTTTCAACTCCATCCCTAGAAAAATGGTGAGTGAAACATAGTTTGTTGCTCTTCTGCATTTTTCACATCACCATGATCTCTTGATGCTATGTCTGCTACACGCTGGGCTTTGACTCCTTGGTAGACCTGTAGGACCACAAAACATATTTCCCCAGATCAAGACATGGTGCCCAGCACACATCGGGCACTTGTAAATGTCTCAGAAGTTAGTCTACATATGGACGGCACATTCACACCATGGTGGACAATAGTAACATGCACAGATGTGCTACCTGGACACACGTATTATTCTCTGTTGGATGACAAGCAGAGTTCACCCTGCCTGGTTAAACATCCAAACTAGATCCATTTTTTGTCCAAACTTACGTCATGCTGACCAGAAACCCCACTGCTCCACAAGTAAACCAGTGTCCCCAAGCCAGGTGCTACTTCAGAGCCAGTTATGAGGATACACACCCATTGCTGCTAGAGACGGGGCTCCCGGTGTCGCCCAGGCCTCCCGATCGTTTCTGTTCTGGTGGAGACGACAGCTCCTAGCCTCTCCTCTTCCTGCCTTCTCGCTCTGCTGCGCACCCCACGCTCATGGGTCAGCAGAGCAGGTGGCGTCTGGAACCCTTTGGGGGAGTCTCATCTTTGTTGTGTGGGGTGGCATTTTCACAGTTCCCAATTTAGAGGCATATTTTTGGACCCTGAGCAGCTACGATCCCTGCCAGTAGACTGGCGGAATGTCACTCCTCACGTGATTAGACAGCTTCAGACTCCCATCTTACAGAAGTTATATTTACATCTCATAAACTGTGTTGGTATCTTATTTTCCACAACAAAAGCTCTACGTCTGTGTGTACGATAGAGAGAGAAGGATGATTTCTCAGCCCATGAAACCTTCTACAGAAGGAGAAGGTTCTGCTTGAGAACGCTACCTTTTAGAGCATTCACCCAGCAACGGGGTCACGAGCTGTTCCAAGAGGAGGTCATTCTCCCTTGGGGAAAGACACATGAGCTGTTCCAAGAGGAGGTCATTCTCCCTTGGGGAGAGACACATCATCTCTTTTATGAGCAATGGGCTGGAAGGAGGGGAAGCTGCCCCAGGAACGGGCTCCTGCGGGAAGACCACGGCTTTGATAAGCAGGTTTGCTGTGTGTCAACCGCAGGATGCACAGGCGTCCGCTGGGAGCAGACTGAGCTCAAGGAAGGCGGGATGGCACAGCCACACCAGCGCAGCAACATCTCTCTCCTAAATCTCACCCCAAATGTCTAAGATTTTACAAGGCCAGGCGGGACTCAGTTTGGCTGAACTTGAAATCTCATTGTTAGATTAGAACCTTCTTCCCAATGGAAGGGCGTGGAATGTGCCTATGGTCCAAACGTGGCCCCGCGCCCTCGGTCACGCCAAGCCTGGTGAGGCCAGGAAGACACCGGTTCCTGCAGTGTGGTCCACAGGATTTCCTGCAACCATGGGGATGGTGCACGCCCACCCAGCCCAGGAGGGTAGCCGCTGGCCACGTGGGTATTGGGCGCTTGAAACGTAGGTGATGTGACTGAAAGTAACCGTTTCACTGTGTTTAATTTTAGTTACTGAAATCTAAACAGCTACATGTGGCTAGGCCAGGACTGGGCAGTGCAGGTCCAGGCATGCTCACGGGAGGGGCTCCCGCTGAGCGGGGAGGTGTGGTCTTCATACTTCGTTGGCCCCCACGCTGGCACACTCTTGACCTGTGTGGACCTTCTTCCACGCTCTGCAGGAAGCACAGCCCTCATCTCTTCTGTCTTCGAGTCCTGGCCTGGATTGGCATGCATCCCTGCAGCTACCCATCATGAAGCTTCGTTTCTGTCAGTTCCTCTGCTCCCTGTACACGGGCACAGGTCTGCCATCTGGATAACACCTGCCTTTGGCCCAGCTATGTTCCTGACCATCATCCTAATTCCTCCCTCGTTTCCACGCCTAACCCCGTGGGGCCCGGCCCACGTCTCCACCATTGGAATGAAATCTGGTTCTCGCTGCCCCCTTGCGCTGCATTTGCCCATTGACCATAGGTCTCCTCTTGCCCCGGACCGTGGTGCAAGGAGCTGACCCTCCAGGCATACTACGTAGCTTCCCTGCCCACAGGATTCTGCTGGCGGGCAGAGGCGTGGGGAGGCAGGGACCAGGCATCTCTCCCTGTCTCTTGGCCTCAGGCTGCATCCCCTGCAGTGTCCACACATCCGCCCTGGCCCCTGCAGGCAGCCCCGGCCCCTGGCTCTGTCCCTCGAGGTGATAGAAGCCCCTGCCCGCCTTTGTCAACTCTGGCTGGGCTCCCCGTCTCTCCCGGGGCTTCTAATACCTGTACCCAGATTCCTGCATTCAACTCTTTCCGTAACAGTACCAGGTGTGATCCTGTCCTCCTGACTGGACTTGGACCCATCCCACCTCAGTAGCCCAGACAGACATATGGAGCAGGCTGTGCCAGTATTCCTGGGATCCATGCACAGATGTCCTGTCCCCAATCGTGTCCTTTCAACCATATTCAGATTGTTTTGGTTGAGAAAAGTTTACAGCGATAGATGTAATAGTGTGAAAATCACTGGCTTGTCTCGCCCACCCTAACACTTAAATGTAGAGCTCTTCAGCTACACAGAAGGCCTGAAGGGGGGCGGGGTGAGCAGCTCTGAAGCCAGGTGTGGGGGCTGATGCTACTGCTCTCCACCTGTGTCTCACTGGGGACTTCCTTCATCTCTCCAGCCCCAGGTTCCAGAGCTGTAATGTACAACCTACCCCATAGCACTATTGTGAGGATTAAATGGATACATATGGATATAAATGTGTGTTATGTGTTGTGTCTACGTTTAGAAAAAATACACACATATGTTCAGACCACACATATGTTCAGAACACACACACATGTGCACACACACTTCTAGATGAGTCTGGCAGGCAGGAAACATCCTGCGAACATTGGCTTTGACTTCCGTCTCCCAAGGACAGGAACCAGGGCTCATGCCTCCTCACTTTCCAGGGGCTTAGTTCAGAGCTTAATGCAGGACTGAAATTACCAAAATATTTGTGGGGTAAGAACTCAAGGAAACTCCAATAAAATTAACACTTGAATCAGTGTGAAATTGAATGTGAAAAATGATATGGCTGATTTTCACTCTGATTAGTATTCCAACAAAGGAGAACCATCGAGTGTCCTCATTAACCCGCATTAAGCTCGCGGTGTAGGTGGCCTATGTCACCACTACTGTTATTCCTGTGCGTCCGATAGGACTGGTCTAGTGGTGACCGTGTGCAGATCTCTTCTGGTGTTCTAGAGGCTCACTCTGGCCTAGAACTTGTGACATTCCTGAGGCTAATTCCAGCATTAGCTGAAATTCTGCCTTTGGCTGCAACACTCATGGGCAGATGCAAAACCATACTGTCCAAGAAAGACTTCTTTCAGAATTAGTATAAAAACACACTGAATTTATCTCACAAGTGGTGTTCATTTGTAGATCGTGATCAACCAGCAACTGCATGTGCATTTTTAGATTGCCATGAAGATGGGAATAAGGTTTACCTTAAGCCATGAAGCTCAGATCCTATGTCTCAGAGTCCACAGTTGTGGGGTAGGGGAAGAGAGGTGGAGAGAGAGAGGAAGAGAGAGAGGAGAGGCAGGTGAGTGAGGAGGGGCAAGGACAGAGAGAGAGGGAGGGAGGGGCAGGGAGAGAGAGAGAGGGAGGGAGGGACAAGGAAGGAGAGAGAGAGAGAGAGAGAGAGAGAGGGAGGGAGGGAAGGGAAGGACAGGGAGGGAGAGAGAAGGAGAGAGGGGAGGGAAGGAGAGAGAGAAAGGGAGGGAGGGGAGGGGAGGAGAGACAGTGAGGGAATGGGGGGAGGGAAGGGAGTGGAAGGGAAGGAGGGAAGGAGGGAGAGAAACGGGGAGGTAAATTCCATGGGGGAGAAAGTGGTGGAGGCTGGAGGCAGGGTCTGTGAGGATTCTAGTTTAGAACACTCAGATTTCTAGACACTGTCATTTTTGGTGGATCAGAATTTCATGTCTGGGCATTTGAAGGAAACTAAGTTGGAGCGGGGCTGGGGTTGGTAGAAGGGGGCACTTCTTAACTCCATCCCTGTGGTTTGGCTGATTTTATTCTCCAGATACAAAGTCAACAGACACACTACATTTTTATTAGTGCTTTTTGGTACTGTGCTCAAAATAACTATGGAGAAAAAAAGTATAACACATGTCCCCTTTTGTACAGTGAATTTCATAGCTAGCTTATATAATGCAGGATTCTCAACTAAAGCACATTATTAGTTATGTGGGATTGCCATAATCAAAAGGCATCACAAATCAAAACTGAATAGAGATACTGCTCTTGTTTTATTTGCTTTGGGTCTTTTAATATTTTCAGATACTGAAAGTAAATTATATTAGGAAGCAGGTTTCTAAAATGGCAATGAAAACCTTAAGTTTACAACCAAACTCTGCAGTGTGTACTTCTGATATAATGTTCTGAAATGCTCAATAATGCTATAAAATCTCATCCAAGGCAGAAACAACAGACAGCTCTAGAGTGTTTGCTGCTAGCATCTGCCACAGCAGGGATTTTCTTAATAGAACATATAAAAATGCCCTTGGCAGTATCAAAAATGGAAAAAGGAGAAAAAAGAATTTAAAAAAATATGTTGAAAGCAATTGTAATTATGTTTTAAAGAAAGGGTCTGGTTGCTTAAATCACCCATGGCACAATGATTATAAAAAAAATCACCTGTTTAAGTAGAGCCTTCTTAATAATCTAAAAAATATTATAGCATCTCTTCAAGCCCACGTGAATCAATGATATTTACTACCCTGATGGTACTACATTTCTTTTGTATCAAAGAACACCAATAATAATGTACTATTCTGGCAGGGTGCAGTGGCTCACGCCTGTAATCCCAGCACTTTGGGAGGCGGAGATGGGCAGATTGCCTGAGGTCAGGAGTTTGAGATCAGTCTGGCCAACACAGTGAAACCCCATCTCTACTAAAAGTAAAAAATTAAAAAAAAAAATTAGCTGGGAGTGGTGCTGCGCGCCTGTGATCCCAGCTACTCAGGAGGCTGAAACAGTGGAATTGATTGAAGCAGGGAGGTGGGGGTTGCAGTAAGCTGAGATTGCGCCACTGCACTCCAGCCTGGGTGACAGAGTGAGACTCCATCTCAAAAAAAAAAAAAAAAAGTCCTATTCCATGACAAAAGAATATCTCATCGAGTGGATGTTTTCTAATACCCAGAGAGTGGAATAAGTTTAAACTCATCATCTGTAGCTGTCAGCAGAACAGCCTGGATCTTTATAGCAAACCAGAGTCGTCTACAATTCCACGGTGTTTTCCTTACAGCAGAATCAAGGAAGAAGCATCATAAATATATTAACTAGTATACATTGAAATAGGCAAGGAAACAAGACTTATCCCTGGCTATTCATCCACAGCTGATCACCAAAATCACCCTTCTATCTTGACATGGCTGTAAAAAGAGGAGGGGTACGTGAGTGTCTGAGTATCTGTGTGTGTCTGTCTGAGTGTCTGCATGTGTCTGTGAGTGTCTCTGGGTGTGTGTCTGTGTGTCTTTGTGTGTGTCTGCGAGTGTCTTTGTGTGTCTGTGTCTGCATGTCTGTGTGTGTGTGTCTGTCTATATGTCTGTGTGTGTGTGTGTGTGTGTGTGCCATTCTGCACTAATCAATTTATTAAAGTCACTTTAACAAAATCATACAGACACGGTGGACTTTATTCCCCATAGCGTATTTTATTACAAGATCATAGAACCCAGAGTTCTAAGCAAACTGCTAAATGAACCAGAAATTCAACTTTCTGCTTATGAATTAAATTATGGTTCTATTGGTTAAAATGTGAGCTCCTTAAATAGGCTGTTTTGGAAATGAAGACCCAATGTTGGAGAAAACAATGTGCTGGCTGAGATAAAACAGGATGATATGCAGCTCTCCATCGGAGAGGCTTGTAAGCTCTCTGGTCACAGCCTTCTTAGGTGGGGCATAGCCAGCAGAGCTGCAGCAGGCTCCTGCAGACTCACCAGAGACTGCTGTTAAGGATCCAAAAATTTGCCTGCTTGTTGTTAAACATAACCACGGATAAAAACTAACCTGTAGTAAAATGTAATTAATACATCGTATTAAGACAAAGGTGAGGAATACTCATAATTTCTCACTTCAGAATTATTTTACTACCTTATTCTTATCTTGCTAAAGAGGTTATTCTGACTTATTATATCTGAGGGATAGAAATATTATAATGTGCTATTTTCATTTCTTCTCAACTCCACATTCGATGATGTAATGTTGGTAGCTTGAAGTAGATCACAAAATTACACCATGGTAATTGGCAAACACTAGGAATCAGGACTCAACCCCCTCCCCTCCCCTCCCCTCCCCTCCCCTGGCCCACCAGAGTACAGCCTACCCAGCACACGGTTGGGTATAGTCCACCAACTTCACATAACAGTTTTTAATTGAAAGAACATTAGGTAAAAACAAGTTTTACCATATAATCTAATTTTGTGGAGGGCTGGTTAAGCCTGTTTTTAGCAAAATGAGAATAGATTATTCATATTTGACTAAAAAGCAGACCAATGTAAAATTCCACGTACATTCAGCAGTATTTTTGCTGAAAAAATTAATAATCAAATTTGTAGTTAACAGAACAACTCACAAAAAACTAAATTAATAATGATGCCTCCCAAGAAGTGGCAAAAATCAAAACTATACAGTTATTCAAACTTCATTCTGACCGTCAAGTTGTTAGGCAGACAATTTGTTTGTACAATCAGTGTTAAGTTGTTATCAGTTTAAAATAGTGGGTTATAAGGTAATATTTGAAAACTTCAAATCAAAAAATATTCAATGGATGGACAAAAAATGTAAAGCAAGAAATTGAAACATATCATCACAGGAATTCACCTTCACCAAAATGAAGACAGAAAGCAACTAAAGAAGGAAAAGAAGACCACGAAACAACCATAAAGCAACTAATAAAATGTCAGGAGTAAGTATTTACTTATCAATAATTATCAAACATTGAATGAAAATGGATTAAATTCTCCAATCAAAAGACAGAATAGGTAAAAAAGCAAGACCCAATGATCTGCTGCCTACAAGAAACACACTCCACTATAAAGACAAACATAAACTGAAAATAAAAGAATGGAAAAAGATATTCCATGTCAATGGAAACCAAAAGAGCAAAAGTAGCTGCACTTATATCAGACAAAATAGATTTCAAGACAAAAATTGTATGAAGACACAAAGGAGGTCATTGCACAGTGATAAAGGGGTCAATTCAGCAAGCAGCTATCATTATAAATATATATGCTCCCAACAAGGGATGACCTAGCTATCTAAAGCAAATATTATCAGAGCTAACGAGAAAGAGAGACCTCAATACAATAACAGCTGAAGACTTCAACAGCCACTTTTAGCATTGGATGGATCTTCCAGACAGAAAGTAAACAGAAATGTCAGTTAATCTGCAGTATAGACGAAATGGACCTAATCAATATTTACAGAACATATCATCCAATGGCTGCAGAATACACATTCTTTTCAGAACATGAATCATCCTCAAGGATAGACGATAAAATGAGGTCACAAAAACAAATCTTAAAACATTTTAAAAAATTAAATAATATCAAGTATCTTCTCTGACCACAATGGAAAACTAGAAATCAATAAAAGAAGAATTTTGGAAACTACACAAACACATGGAAATTAAACACTATGCTCCTGAATGACGAGTGGGACAATGAAGAAATTAACAAGGAAATTGAAAAATGTCTTGAAACATTATAATGGAAATAAAACATAGCAAAACCTATGGAATACAGCAAAAGTAGTACTAAGAGGGAAGTTTATACCTATAAGCACCTACATTAACAAAGTAGAAAAACTTTAAATAAACAACCTAACAATGCATCTTAAAGAGCTACAAAAGCAAGAAAAAACCAAACCCAAAATTACTAGAAGTAAGGAAATAATAAAAATCAGAACAAAAATAAATAAAATTGAATAAAGAAAACACAAAAAAATCAATGAAATGAAAGATGGGTTTTAAAAAAGATAAACACAATTGACAAACCTTTAGCCAGACTGAGAAAAAAAGAGAGAAGCCCCAAATAAATACAATCAGAGATGAAAAAAGAGACGTTGCAACTGATAACACAGAAATGCAAAGGATCATTAGTGGCTACTATGAGCAACTGTATGGCAATAAATTGAAAAATATAGAGGAAAGATATAAATTCCTAGACGCATGCAACCTACCAATATTTAATCATGAAGAAAATCTTAACAGATCAATAATGAGTAATAAGATCAAAGCCATACTAAAAAGTCTCCCAGCAAAGAAAAGCCCAGGACCCACTGGCTTCACTGCTGAATTTTACCAAATATTTAAAGAACTAATATCAATCCTACTCAAAAAATTCTGAAAAACAGAGGAGGAGGAGATACTTCCAAACTCATCATGTGAGGCCAGTATTACCCTAATACTAAACCCAGACAAAGACACATAAAAAAAGAAAGCCTACAAACCAATAACCCTGATGAATATTAATGCAAAAATCCTCAACAAAATACTGCCAAACCAATTTCAACAGCACATTAAAAACATAATTCATCATGATCAAGTGGTATTTATTCCAGGGGTGCGAAGATGGTTCAACATACATGAATCAGTCAATGTGATATATCAACAGAGTGAAGGACAAAAACCATATGATCATTTCAGTTGATGCTGAAAAAGCATTTGATAAAAACCAACATCCCTTCATGATTAAGAAAAACCCTAAAAACACTTGGTATATAAGAAACATACCTCAATATAGTAAAAGCCATATATGACAGACTCACTGCTAGTATCATACTGAATGAGAAAAAAAACCTGAAAGCCTTTCCTCTAAGATCTGGAACATGATGAGGAGCCCTACTGTCACTACTCTTTTTCAACACAGTACTAGAATTCCTAGCTACAGCAACTAGACAAGAGAAAGAAACAAAGGGCAACCAAATTGAAAAGGAAGAGGTCGAATTATACTTGTCTGCAGATGACATGATCTTATCCTTGGAAAAACCTAAAGATTCCACCAAAAAGTGATTACAACTGATAAATAAATTCAGTAAAGTTGCAGGATACAAAATCAACATGCAAAAATTAGTAGCATTTCTATATGTCAACAGTGAACAATCTGAAATAGAAATCAAGCAAGTAATTCCATTTACAATAGCTATAAAATGAAACACCTAAGAATTAACCAAAGAAGTAAAAGATCTCCATAATAAAAACTATAAGCCACTGATGAGAAAAGAGGCCACAAAAAAGAAAAGATGTTCCATGTCTCTAGATGAGACAAAGAAATATCATTAAAGTGTCCATACTACCCAAAGCAATCTATGGATTCAATGCAACCCCTATGAAAATACCAATGACATTCTTCACAGAAATAGAAAAAAGAATCCTAAAATGTATATGGAACCAAAGAAGACCCAGAATAGTCAAAGCTGTCCTGAGCAAAAAGAACAAAACTGGAAGAATTACATTACCTGACTTCAAATCATACTACAAAGCTGTAGTAACCAAAATAGCATGGTACTGGCATAAAAACAGATACATAGGCCAATGGAACAGAAGTGATAACCCAGAAACAAATCCACATACCTTCAGTGAACACATTTCCGACAAAGGTGCCAAGAACATACACTGAGGAAAAGACCGTCTCTTCAATAAATGGTGCTGGGAAAACTGGATATCCATATGCAGAAGAACAAAACCAGATCCCTATCTCTTGCCATATACAGAAATCAAATTAAGATAGATTAAAGACTTAAATCTAAGATCTCAAACCATGAAATTATTAAAAGTAAACATTGGGGAAACTTTCCAGGACGTTGGACTGGGCAAAGATTTCTTGAATAACACCCACAAGCACAGGCAACTAAAGCAAAAATGGATGGGATTACATCAAGTTAAAAAGCTTCCGCACAGCAAAGGAAACAGTCCATAAAGCGAAGAGAAAACCCACAGAATGGGAGAAAATGTGTGCGAACTACTCACCTGACAAGGGATTAGTAACCAGAATATATAAAAGGCTCAAACAATTCTACAGGAAAAAATCTAGTAATCTGATTTTTTAAAATGGGCAAAAGATCAGAACAGACATTTCTCAAAAGAAGATGTACAAATGGCAAACAGATACAGGAAAAGGTGCTCCATATCACTGCTCATCACAGAAATGCAAATCAAAACTGCAATGAGATATCATTTCACCCCAGGTAAAATGGCTGTTATCCAGAAGTCCAAAAGACAGGCAATAACAAATGCTGGCGAGGATGTGGAGAAAGGGAACCCTCACACACTGTTGGCGGGAATGTAAATTAGTACACCCACTATGGAGAATCACTTGGGGGTTCCTCAAAAAACTAAAATTAGAGCTATCACCTAATGCAGCAATCCCACAGCTAGGTACATGCCCAAAAGAAAGGAAACCAAAGAGACATCTGCACTACCATGTTTCTTGCAGCACTATTCACAAGAGTCAAGATTTGGAAGCAACCTAAATGTCCATCAACAGATGAACAGACAAAGAAAATGTGGTACCTATACACAATGGAGTATTATTCAGCCATAAAAAAGAATGAGATCCTGTCATTTGAAATGAGATGGATGGAACTGGAGATCATTATGTTAAGTGAAATAAGCCAGGCACAGAGAGATAAATATTGCATGTTCTCACTTATTTCTGGGAGCTAAACATTCAAACAGTTCAACTCACGGAGACAGAGAGTAGAAGGACGGTTACCAGTAGAAGGATGGATGAGAAGGGTAGTGCAGGCTGGCAGAGGGGAGTGGGGATGTTTAATGGGTACAAAAAAGTAGTCAGAATAAGACCTACTATTTGATAGCACAGCAGGGTGACTACAGTCACCAATAATTTAATTGTATATTTTAAAATAACTAAAAGAATATAACTGGATTGTTTGGAATACAAAAGATAAATGCTTGAGGTGACGGATACCTTATTTACCTGTGACTATTACACACTGCATGCCTATGTCAAAATATCTCACGTATCCCAAAAATATATATACCCACTATGTACCCAGAAAAACAAAAAATAAAAAAAAATTTTTTAAATCAAAGAAAGAGAAAGACAGAAGGAATTTAACCTTACCCAAAGAGAGGTCTGGTTCTTGCCTTTGGCCCTGGGAGAGGCCATTTCTAAACCCTTAGAATGTCATTCCTGATGGCAGTGTATTTATTTCCCAGGGCACCTTGGGCCAGCTGGATAGTAACAGTGTGACGTGGGGTGGAGGTTTGGGTCATATGGAATCAGTCGGTCACCAGAAGGGCTGGAGATTTGAGACTTGGGTCAGCCACATGGGCAATCAATCACACCTAGGTGATGGAGTCCCAGATAAGGACTGTGGACATGGAGGCTCTAGCGAGCCTCCTTCACTGGCAACATTCCACATACACTACCACACTCCGTGCTGGGAGAACAACACTTTCTTGATTCCATGGGGAGAGGACGACGGAAACTCCATGTTTGGTGTGCTTCTGACACTACCCTGTGCCACTTCTTCCCTCGGCGGATTTTAACTGGGGTCCTTTCCCTGTAATAAATGGTAACCATGAGTATGACAGCTTTCAGCAGTTCCGTGAGTCCTCCTCCAAGGGTGGTCTGGGGAATCCTTGAACTTGAAATTGGTGTCAGTAGTGAAGGTGATCTTCAGGAATGTCCCCTCTAACTTTGTAGTTGTCTACTTCCAGATAAACCATAAAGATGATGGATATGAAGAAAGCATCACTGATTAAGAACCACAGACTTTTCCTGAATAAGAAGGTCTCCCGTTCTTTTGGGCAGCAGCAAGTGTAATTATGTTATGTACAATTTGTCAATGGCAGCATAAAGAGTCAGGACATGGATGGAAGGGGACATATTATTTCTCAAGCCCCTGGCCTCAAGGAGATCCTTCTGCCTTGGCCTCCCAAAGTGCTGGGATTACAGGTGTAAGCCACCATGTCCTGCCAGAATGTACTATTACTTATCACACTCAAGACACATATTTCAGAGAAATGGCCACAGAGTCCCCAAAAGAATTCAGAGTGCTGAGAATCAGATGCTTCTATGGAACATTTCAAAAAGAACCAACCCAAATGGAACGCTGATAGGTAGTAAGTGATTAACAAATGTCAGTGCAGTGAACTGAAATGTGGAAGACTTTCTTCACTGCTGTTTATTCACTTGATGTAGGCTTGATTTAAGGAAGCAGGTGATGGCTTTGAGAATCTGTACTAATGAGGTCTGTGACTGCATGTGAGGAAACTCCCATTCTGAGGCCAGCTTCTTCATCTGTGAAATAGAGATGATTTCAAACTTCCTCATCAGTAGTTTACAGGAACTAACTGAAATAATGTTTGCAATGGTTTATTAAAAACCCTGGCTCACAGTGAGCACACACAAAATGAAACTATTAAAACCAGTGAGAACACCACTGCTTTGTTGGGACAAAAAGAGGCCAAGACAGGAATTTTAGATGAACCAATGCTTTCAGCAACTATTAAGAAACTACAGTTCGCTTGCCCCCACCCCTGCCCTCAGTCTCACCTGCCAGGAGAGGACTGATTATTTGTTATTTATTTATTTGAGACAGCATCTTGCTTTGTCACCCAGGCTGGAGTGCAGTGGTGCGTTCTTGGCTCACTGCAACCTCTGCCTCCCGGGTTCAAGTGATCCTCCCACCTCAGCCTCCTGATTAGCTGGAACTACAGATGCATGCCACCATGCCCAGTTATTTTTTTATACTTTTGGTAGAGGCAGAGTTTCGCCATGTTACCCAGGCTGATCTTGAACTCCTGGCCTCAAGTGATTCACCCACCATGGCCTTCCAAAGTGCTAAGATTACAGGCATGAGCCACCATGCCCAGCCAGGAAAGAATGAATTCTTAATGCACTAGAACCAAAATGAGGGCACTGCAGCCTCTTTCGTGTGAAACAAGTTTGTCAGTCCCAGATGGTAATTCTGGGATTGTACTGAGTCACGTGTTATGTATTTCTTCTTTTAGTCATGTGATGCACCTGCTACGCGCGCTGTTATTACAATGGGCGTCCAGCCCTTTTTCCTTCTTAGCATGTTAAGAGAAAACATTCTCTAACAGGACTGCAGCAAAGCCGCCTGTCTTGGTGAAGACAAACCAGCTGTGCTCACATATTGTCAAACATCTGGAGAGAAGCTTAAGAAACATTTGAATCAAATAGTCTGATGTTTGGGCATATCTAAAAAGAGACTCTGCTTGGTTCTTTGTAAATTCCTGACTAAACTTTTCCATTTTCAGCTGGCTGTTGTGGTACAAGGGCAGCCACAGTGAGAAATAAATGGAAATCCACATCTCCTTGGGTGCACAGGAGCACATTCCATGCAATCCACATGGTGAGCTAAATGCTGATGCATTCTCAAAATGAAAGAATGTCCAAGGGGACATTTAATCTCATTACCTGGCCATTCCAAACAAGATGGTTTCTTCATTTGTGAACCCGTGGCAGGCAAAGTAATTTGGAAACTGTCCTATGGAGAACGTTAGAAAGTAAAACTGTATCCCCCCAATCACCCTGCCAAAAAAAAAAAGTCACATTTATACCCTACAAAATAATATACAAGATTCAGGAATCAATTCTTCTGGTTTATGATTTCTAACAATTCCCTAGAGTTGAAATTGAAAGTAACCTTTGCAAGCATGAAACTTGCGCACAAATGAAGATCAAGTTCAAAATTATTGGCAAGGATTGACAACAACAAAAACCAAGAGATAAAGATTCAAAATTAAAATACAGCCATTTACCTTCATTACTGACAACAGTTCAAACATATGTCTACCAAGATGCAATTCCCTTCGGATGCATTTAGCCATCTCTACATAAAATCAATACATCCATACAATTTACAGAGAGGTGCTAGGCACTATCCCTCCTGCAGAGCCTCACCACACCAAGAACAATCTTTTTAAGATAATATAAGTAAAACTTGATTATCATGCATAAAAACATACACTAGAAATTTGCTAGAAAACATTTCACATGTGTGAAGAGAGAAAATCGGAGAAGTTAAAAAAAAAAATCCCAGGTTCAATATCCACTTTTTCCTCCCCCATTATCATACCTCCCTGGAAATTTTTTTTATGCATAATTCCAACAGAAATCCCATTCTTCCTGGATGCTATGCTAAAAACTGGAAAGCAGCAGGTTAGCTATTCTCATATAATCAAAATGCCGACTCTCCAGCAAGTTCTCTGGCAGATCCCTTCCTTGTTCCCAGAGGGACAGAAAGGTACACAATGCTTTGCCCTTCCAGCATTCTGTATGCCAGATCAAAGTCCCTGTGGACGGTCACCTAGGATGTTCAAACACATCTTTTAAATGTGAAGGCATATAAGACTCGCACACACTTTATAAGGCCTGTGTGCACTTTTAGGGCCCGCTTAATAAAAGATCCAAATTTGGCATTTTCAGACTTTTAGCTTATTAAACAGGGAAAATGTAAAATGCATGACCTGGATAAAAAGAGCCATTCTTCTCACTGGGCTCTCAGTTTTGAAGCCGGCTTCTTTGTTCTCAGTGAAAATTAGTTTGGTAACAGCTCCAAGTCCACAGTGGATGACAAGCCCTGCCCCTCCACCTCCCCCAGTGGATGCTGGCAAGAGCGTTCACTCTTGCTCAGGAGGGGACCTGGGCTCTGCTAGTGTGTCTCAGTCCTAGAACAGCAGAGACACCTATGTTAGCTACCGGGCTGTTAATAGGACCGGATCCCAGAGACCTCACAGTCCAGCTGGCTGCTCTAGCCTCAACTCGAAAGATCCAGGGAGAGCATCTGTGTCCAAAATTGCCCAAATCAATTAACCTTCTCTAGTATTAGTCACTATTCAGGGACCAAGTGCTGCGTGCAAAAGCAAGATGATGTCTCAGCCCATCAGCAGGCAGGACCCTCAGAGGTAATGATAAACGAAGCTATTCTGGTCTATAGCCAGGCATTAGACTGTCATTTCTCAAATGAATCGTAGGAGCAGCATTAACTTCTCGTCTCCTACCACCCAGTCGTAGCCTAGAACAGACTCCAAACACTCGCTCTTTATATTCAATCTGGATTCAAAATGCAGATGAGCAGGATTACAGCCAAAATAACTGTACCTGGAAATAAACTTATAGGGATTGTTTAAAGGTAATACTGTGGCCTTCCTTTTGTATCCCTCTCTGCATCTGTAGCAGCAGGGTTTGCCCAGCCCCCAGCACCTTCTTCCCAACACCAGCCAGAGCCCCAATGTGCCAGGTTTCCTAGAAAGTGAAACATACCAAACCAACAAGTTCAACAGAAGAAAAATCCTAACCCCACTAATTCTACCTGAACCATAAGCTTATGGACAGTGACCACATTAGTATGCGCCTGAACTGCTGAGGAGAGGGTCATTAGCCAGGAGCTACTGTCAGAGAGGTAGGTATAACTTCAGACCCTTCCTCTGTCATTTCCCCGAGGCCAAGACAGCCTCAGCGTTCTGCTCAGTGTGACTACATTTGATAGGTTTCCTCCTGACCATTGGCCACTGACCTCCTTGATCCCCTGATGGCCTAATCACTGGGACCCTCTTCCCTAGCATCCTCCTATCCTTTCTGCCCGTTCACCCAGTGCTGAAAATCCTTCCTGCCTTTTGTTTCAGTGGAGTTGAGTTCAGTCTCTCTCCCCTGTTGCAACAGTCTTGAATAAAGCCTTCCCGGTCCATTTGACTGCTCTGGTGCAATTTTTCTTTTACAGGTCTTGTGCTGTGACTTACATAGGATGGGATTCAACGTGAGACCCTCAGCCCTCTCCCCCAGGACCCATCTATGCGCATCTGAAGCCATTGTCTTCACTCCTGGCTGACTGCTTGGGGAACCACTGGTGAGGCCAATCCCTGATCCAGTGCCTTGCACAACACTGCAGTGAAAGCATGCATGGTGTGGACAGATCCTGATTCCCAGGATTCTGAGTCCACTCCTGAGGCTGGGTTAGAGTCCCAGGCATCTTCATGTGAAAAGTCTCACCAGTTTTGTACATGGGGCATCTTACAGAGACCTCATTTGGTTGAACTTTGGTCTTTCGGTGTTGACAGCACTCTTCCTCTGTAGGGATCTGCTTGGATTTTCTTCCTTTGTTGCTGTTACTTTGGGGCCTTGCCTGCCTGCTCCTGCCCTGGTGCCCACCTGTATTAGTCTGTTCTAATGCTGCTAAAAAAGACATACTTGAGACTGGGCAATTTATAAAAGAAAGAAGTTTAATGGACTCACAGTTGCACATGACTGGGGAGGCCTCACAATCACGGAGGAAGACAAAGAAAGAGCAAAGGTACGTCTTACATGGCAGCAGGCAAGAGAGAGCTTGTGCAGGGAAACTCCCGTTTATAAAACCATCAGACGTCATGAGACGTATTCACTGCCACGAGGACAGTATGGTGGAAAACGCTCCCTTTATTCAATTATTTCCACCTGGCTCTGCCCTTGACCTGTGGGGAATTATTACAATTCAAGGTGAGGTTTGGATGAGGACACAGTCAAACTATGTCACTGCCTGCCCTGATCTTTACCCTCCTGCTTCGTCCCCTTTGAAGACTCTGGCTGGCGAGGTGCCCACCCCATGGTGCTGACCATCCACCTCCCTCCTTTCCGGCAGGATTTTACTGAGGATGATGTGAACCTTCCTCAGAGCAACAAAAATATTTCCAGCAAAGACGAGATCTATTCTGACCTTGGATTGTGAAAAAGTCAGGCCAATAACACGGATGGAGGATGAAACCTAGGGAAGGAGGGAGAGGGGGGAGCCCCAATGAGCTGGGAGTGTCCCCAAAGCAAGCATGGCAGAGAGGGAGGAGCAGCTGAGAGCACGAAGAGAGCTGAGGGAGACTCTCAGCATGCAGGTCTGCTCAGGAGCAAGGCACAAGCTGAGTGAGTGGTGTGGGAAGCCTATGGGATGACTTAGCTTTTAAGAGATTTTGTTATTTTTGGTACAGGCAGAAGATGATGCAGGAATCCTCAGGATTACTACACCCCCTTGATTTACCAGGTGGGAATAAATTGTAATTATATTAAAAATTGTTTGCCTATAAACAAATCTCCTCCATGCTCTGAAGATCCACAACTACTTTGACTCATCCTTCCTCATGGAGGATGCAATGCACAGGTCACCCCAGATAGGGAAGGGCCAGTCCCACTTGGTTTGTACCACTGAAATCTTAAGATAGAGGTCTCCAGTGAAATAAACGCAGAACTTCAGCAGAAAGTTCTAACCTGTGACAAGATTTTGGCAAGGCTGGGAGATGATGGTTCAAATACCCTTCTTATCATGCATTCCGTCTGCCAGGTTTGCAAAGCCACAGTCCTTCCATTCTTGGGTTAATTTTGGGTTTATTCATTAATCCAGCTACCATCCACCCTTGACAACTTTCTTGTCAAGAAGCCTTACTGATGTGTAATAATTTTAAGTTCACATGAGTGCTGTGCTGGAATCTGATCTGGGAGGATTAAAGGTGGGAATCCTTTTGTCAACTCCATCTTTAATGGGCATCTTCACGTTTGATGGACTTTGCCACTGGGTTTCATGTGGCCCTGGGAATGTACACGGCACTCCAGTGCTTTGGGCAGCAAAGCCCTGAATAATCTCTCTCTCTCATCACTTGCTAGTCAAGTGTAAAGAGACACAGTGCTTGTTCAGTGAGATTCCCCTGCAAACATCACACGTCTCCGTCGGGGACAATTCCAGGTCAGTGCACAGGTTAAGTGAACAACCTCACAAATGTGAAAATAACACAGGAGGACAGGCACCAATTCCAGAGAGTAGCAGTTCAGGAAAAATGTAATCGCCCCTCACACCCCCGCTGCAGGCCACCTCCCCTCCCACTCCCACGTGGGTCCCGATGCATTTCTCAGGCATCCGCGCCTGGACTCAGGAGCGAGTCCGTATCACCCTTGCCTGAACCCACTCATTCAGAAAGAAGCCTCTGAGCGGGCCCCCTCAGTCTCCTCCTTCCAGCGGAAGCCGAGTCACTTTTAATTTCCTACAAAGATATTCTAGGGAGGCTCCTCACTGCTGATGTGGCAGGTTCTGACAGTCAATATGTTATTTCTCCGTGAACTAATGTAGTTCATTAACCCTGCACAACTGACAATTAAGAAACAGTGTCTGCGAACCTTTGCTTTTCTTAATATCCTTTTTAATTGCAGGGAAAGCATAAGGCTGTCTTCCTCGCTGTCTTTCTTGCTGATGCACCTGAAACTCCAGACTTAGGGATTTTGCATTTTTTTTTTTTTAAATGGCTTCCTAGATTGCCAATGTTCTCTTTAAAACAATTTGTGTAAAATTGGGGGAAGGGGAGGTTCCAACAATCATTTTAGAAGTTCAAATTTAGATCAGTTTCTACAAATGCAACCAAGTCCTGTACTAGGAACCTGGTCTTCAGCAAATTCTCCCTGGTAATGGCCCTGGAAACAGGGGCTTAGATGGGAGCAGGATACTGCCGTCAGGGCAGCCCAGCGAGAGGGGTCTGTCCTAAAGGGGGCTGATGGAGCCAAGGAAGAGAGCCTGCACTGGCAAGAGGGCCACCTGGGAATAACAGTAATATCATTCATAGCAACAGTCACGGAATAGCTGGTGCCATGCATCAAGCCAGATACCCCCATGGATGACCTTGTCAAGCCCCCAGCTCTTGAGAGGCCTGCTGCCACCCTGAAGCCAAGTTCAACACACACTGCTCCCTTTCCCACCATGAGCCCCTTCTCTGCAGAACAGTCAGCCAGCTCTGCAGCCCCTCAAGGGTTCCTAGGACACCCACTCAATATGCTTCCTCCACGGGTGCCACCTCACCACTTAGGGACGCCTCTGTGCGTACCTGGACAGGGCAGCCTGGCCTTTGCAGCCTCAGCAAACCACTTCCTGGCCCAGGGCCCTTATCCCCAAACACAGACCCTTGTAAAAGGAGGCTGCTTCCAGCAGCAGGTGAGTCCGGGGGCTCTGGGGCCCCCTACTGCCCACCTTTGGTTGGGCAAAACTGGGATCCAAATCTCCCCATTCTCTCCAGTGAGGTCAGGCATCAAGGTTTCTGGGGCCCAGCTGAGAAGCTGGTCTCACCCTCAGATCACCTGAGCATACCTGCATTCCTTAAAGAGACAGAGCATCCTTTCTCTGCTACAAAATTCTGCTGTCAGGATGAGCTGCTCACATGATTGCAGGTTTCCCTTCCTTAGGGACGGAGCAGAGGCACCAATGAAGAGTCCGACAGTGGGCACCCGGGTATTCAGTGTTTATTATGTGCTAGCCGAGGGCAAAGCGCCCCTGTTAACAGCCTTTCTCCTTGAGTTTTACACCTTGAACATTCATTCAACAAACATTTATTGAATTTCTACTAAGGGAGAATATCCGCTGATAGGCAATGCATGGTCCCATCACAGCAACCCATCACTCTACCGTTGGTTCCTGGAGTGTGAGGTCCCAGGTGTGGGGGGTACCTGCGGCCCTGGGGTCAGCTTGCAGAACTTTATCAGGTACTGTGGTGTGACCTTCTGCAGGTCACAGGCTCTGTCTCCCTTTTCCTGCCCTGGGGTGGTGTGTGGGTTCAAGGAGCTGCCTTCTGAGAAGTCGTTAACTCAGGCTGCGAATGAGCTCATGTGAGCCTGGGGGCATCACTTCTGCCTCCCAGGCCCTGGCCTAACTCCTGGTACTTTAAGGACAACCACAGGAAGAGACATGAGAACATAAATCACTGTGTTGTTCTTCACAGGGTGAAGACAGGGTCCCTGTACCACAGGTCAGCCTTGTCACCCCACATCTATGGTGTCCTCACCATGTCCCTCCCGCTCTCCAGCCCTCCCTGGGCCACTTCTCTTGCACCGGTTGTGAGCATCCCCCTTTTAGGCACTGCTTCCCAGCCTCAGATGCTGTAGGAATCCTCCGAGAGCCGGGTGAATGGCCAACACTGGGGTCCTGGGGGGTGCAGGCACCCCGGCTCCCTACACGACACCAACACGTGACCAGTGAAGAACTGCAGTTGTGATCAGGTGGGAGCTGCGGGGTTGGGGTCCTCTGACCATTGCTCTGTCGTGCCCGTTTCTGGCTGTGACCCACCAGCCAGCCAAACACTAGCCAACCCCCTGGCCAAACACTGGCCAACCCATGGCCAACCCTATGGCCAACCCCACAAGCGAACACAGAGCTCTGAGTCAGGGTTCTCACTGGCAACTTTGTGTTTGATCAGCATGAACCGAAAACTGGGATGAAGTGATACTCCCACAGGGCCAACCTTCTAGAGAAGGGGATGGCCACACAAGCCCTAAAGAAGCTAAAGCAGCCACCAGGCAACATCAGCCCGTGAAGGCAGAGACCACGCTGGGGCCACTGGGGCCTCTCCAGGGCACAGTATGAGCTGCAAACTGAATGAAAAAGGAGACAGCCAGGGGGAGGTGTGGATGAGAAGCCTTCAGAGAGAATAGACAATGCTAGGGCTCAGAGGCTGGACCAAGGTTGCCAGGCTCCAGGAAAAAAAAAAAAAGTGGGGATGGCGGAAGCTTAGATGTAGGAAGAACAAGAGAAGCAGGAGGAGCTGAGAGCCATGAGGTGTGTGGGGCAGAGCATGCATTCACTGAAGGGTAGAAGAGGAATGAAGGACTGTTCCACTGACTCTGCCAGGGCTTCACCCATTGCCACCACCACTACTGTCCCATCACTGCCACCATCAACACTACCACCACTGTCACCATTGTCACCAGTGCTACCATCATCACCATCTTCATCATCCCCACTACACCCATCACCATCATGACTATCACCATCACTATCATTACCATTATCACCATCACCACCACCACCAGTACCACTACTGTCACCACTGTCATTATCATTACCATTATGACTATCAAAACCATTATCACCATCATCACTATCATAACCTCTATTATCACCACCAACACCAGTGTCAGTACTGTCATCATCATCGTGACCATTACTATACCACCACCACCACCACCACCACAGTGTCAGCACTGCCATCACTATCATCACCATGACCATCACCACCATGACCACCACCAGTATCAGCACTGTCATCACCATCATGACCATCACCATACCACCACCACCACCACCACCACCATCACCACAGTGTCAGCACTGCCATCACTATCATCACCATGACCATCACCACCATGACCACCACCAGTATCAGCACTGCCATCACCATCATGACCATCACCATACCACCACCACCACCAAAGTGTCAGCACTGCCATCATCATAATGACCATGACCATCACCAGTGTCAGGACTGTCATCACCATCATGACCATCACCATACCACCACCACCACCACAATGTCAGCACTGCCATCACCATAACGGCCATGACCATCACCACCACAAGGGTCAATCATACCATCACCATCACCACCAGTGTCAGCACTGTCATCACCAACATGACCATCACTATCATACCATCACCATCATCACCACCAGTGTCGGCACTGTCAGCACCATCATGACCATCACCATCACCATCACCAGTGTCAGCACTGTCAGCATCATCATGGTCATGACCATTGTACCATCACCATGGTGACCATTGGCATCACCATCATCACTACTATCACCATCTTTGCCACCACCACCAATCACTGTCACCTCTGTGCCCCATCACTACCACCACCATTGTCATCACCCCTGCTGCTGTCACTCACTTCACAGTCAACACCAAATTTCACCTGCTTTGTGAGTTGAATTTCTCAGGGTGGCTCTATATTCTGTTCACATCTCTGGCTTTCTCTACCCCAGTGTCTTTAACAGAGTTATTTGAAGGAGGATCAAACAAGCCACCCTTTTGCTCCACAGACAGTAGAGGGTGACAGAGATGGTAGAGGTGGGCAGAGAAAGTCACTGGGGATGTTGGTCACATCCCAGGTAAGAGGAAGAGTAGGACTGCAGCCACCAAGCAGCACACAGCCTCATCCCCTCCTTGTCTCCAAAAGGGCCCCCGTGGTGACAGCAACACTGTGGCTTGTCTGTGAACCCCACACAGGTCCTTTGTCCTTATCATTTTCTCTGTTTCAGGTGGATGCTGTAAACGCAGGTTTGCTCTCTTAAGGAAAATTCACGCTCCGAAAGGAGAACTCCGGTACAAAGCCCCTTTTGCCACTCAGTAATTTTCTGACAAATTAAAACAGCAACTCTTCTCTGTGCGGCGAGTTTCCATTTATTACCCCATTGTGAATCCAAGTTTCTCATTCTCTGCATGTTAACTTGCTCACCCCCAGGAGAAGTTCTCCCATGATTCTCAGAAGCTTTGCTGCATTTATAGAACAACTGTGTCTTCACATAAGTACCTATAATCATACTAATGATACATCCAACACACAGAACACACTTTCTGCTCTAAAGACACCTCAGGAAGCTTCCTCATGGAGCTCCTCTCTGGAGCTGCCTCTCCCATTTCTGTTGTCTTTTGGAGGCGCAGAAGATCTTTCTGCAGTCTTCAGTATTCCAAAGATCAATTATGCACACTATAGTGACTTTTAAGAAACAATATAAGCTCCTCACCTTCAGCAGAGTTTCCTGAGCCCAGCATTTTCAACCACATGGGTGAATTATTCGTTGATGTGGGAGCTGCCCTGGCATTGAGAGATGTATAGCAGCATCCCTGCTTATCCCCAGGGTGGACTCTACCAACTAGATGCCAGTTCACCCTCCCCTGCTTTGTGAAAACTAAAAATATCCCTAGGGATTTATAAGTGCCCACTGGCAGGGGCAAAATCAGCCCTAGCTGAGAACCATTGGCCTACAACAAAACCTCAGAGTCTTAAACAACTTAATGTTCTTCCAAAAGTCAACCTAAGATTTCACCCGCCATGTTGCCAACACACTCAGCGGTGGAAAGGCCCACTGTGCCTGAAGGGTAGAGAAGGTGAACTCAGCACAAATGCTGGACAGCAGGTTCCTGAGGGTTTTGCAGGCAGAGGTTATTTAAGAGCCATCAGTCCTCATGTCCACCCACCTACCTACCCATCTATCCATCCACTCTCCATCTATCCATCCAACCATCCTTCCTTCTCTCCATCCCTCTCTCCTTCCTTCATTCTCTCCATCCCTCTCTTTCCTCCCTTCCCTTCCCCTTTTCCTTCCTTCCTTCTCTCCCTCCATCCATACATCCATCCATTCATCTATCCATCCTTCTATCCTTCCTTCTCTTCATCCATTCATATATCCAGCCATCCTTCATTCTCTCCATCCTATTCTCCATCCATCCATGCATCCATCTATCCACACCTGCATGCATGCTTGGCTCCTCCATGCTTGCTTGGCCCCGTACTGCAGATGACATGTAAGGACCATACACAGGGTCCTCGAGGATCTGAGTCAAGCACAGTGGCTCTCATGGGGGTGGCATCACCCCATGGGGCAGTTTAGAAATGTGAGACGTACATTTGGGTTTTTCCAATGTCTAGGGATGCCATTAGCTTCTCATGGGCACAGGCTGGGGAAGCTAATGTACCCTGTGTGGCATACGGGAAGCTCCACATGTGGCTGGCTAGTCGCTGGCTAGTCCTAGAAGTTTAGAATTATCCGAGTCCAGGTCTTCATTTTGTTTTACATATAAACATCACCTGGATTTTGCAGGATTTATTAAAATCCTTCACTGGACTTTTCAGGAGTGCAATTGCCATATGCACAGAAGGGAAGCTGTCCTCTGTGCAGCTCAGAACTTTCCTAGAGCTCTTCATCAATTCAGAGAATCACACAACCCACAGCCAGGCTGATTTGAGGCACTCGCACCACCAGCCCACCCTGGGCTGTGGGTGTTTGCAGTTGTCGCCCTCACAGAGGTTTCGTGGACAAGCCATAGACCTTGTGGCTGTGTTTTCTTCTGGAGCGCTTACATACTGAACATCACCATGCAGTGTATATGCTTTTCATCTCATCTTCCTGTATCTCAAAGTTGGACTTGATATTGATGTCTTTACAAAGTACATGCTTGTGGAGATGTAACACTCTGGGGTGTTGGTTGTGGTGGTTACAGAAATCTACACGTGGGATGAAAAATTACATAGAACTTTTTGAGGTGATGAAAATGTGCTTTATTTGGTGGTGATGGCTGCATAACTCTGTGAATAAACTAGAAACCACTGAATTATACTAAAAGGGTAAATTTTACGGTATGTGAATTATATCTCAATAAAGCTGTTAAAGAAGATAAAACACTTAAATGGTTCTCAACTGCTTGTAATAAAATCCATGCTTCCTACCCTGGTCACGGAATCCACCCTCCAAACCACTCCTGCACCACTGCGCCTCGCAGTGGGGAAAACGAACACCAGGTGCAGGCTCCTGAGTTTGCCACAGACCTCTGACCTCCAGGCTACCATATACACTGTTCCCCTGCCTAAAATGCTCCTCCCGGCCAGGCGCGGTGGCTCACACCTGTAATCCCAGGACTTTGGGAGGCCGAGGCGGGTGGATCACAAGGTCAGGAGCTCGAGCCCACCCTACCAAACATGGTGAAACCCCGTCTCTACTAAAAATACAAAAAAATCAGCCGGGCGTGGTGGCGGGCGCCTGTAGTTCCCAGCTACTCCGGAGGCTGAGGCCAGAGAATGGCGTGAACCTGGGAGGCAGAGCTTGTAGTGAGCCGAGATCGCACCACTGCACTCAGGCCTGGATGACAGAGTGAGACTCCGTCTCCAAAAAAAAAAAAAAATGCTCCTCCCTCCCTGAATCCTACTCTGTCTTACAGGATCTTCACTAACAATCACCCATGTTTGACCTGGGTGCCCCTCCCATCACAACGTTCCCCCCAGGTGCACGTCCTCATCACAAAGTTCACCCCATGGTTGTGGCTGCCTGTTTACTTTGCTGACTCCCCATCTTGTGTATAAACTCCGTGAAGATAGGAACTGTCTCCACTTCGGTCAGCACTGTATCCCAGCAGCCGTCTCAGGGCCTGGGAGAAGGGAACTCAGTGAACACACAGGCAGGCTCATGCTGTGGAATTTCATCAGAGTGCACACAGGTCACCAGGATGGCCATGTATTAGTCCGTTCTCACACTGCTATGAAGAACTGCCCGAAACTGGGTAATTTATAAAAGAAAGAGGTTTGATTGACTCACAGTTCCACAGGGCTGGGGAGGCCTCAGAAAACGTATAACCATGGCAGAAGGGGAAGCAAACCTATCCTTCACAAGGCAGCAGGAAGGAGAAGTGCAGAGAAAAAGGGGGGAAAGCCCCTTATAAAACCATCAGATTTCCTGAGACTTATTCACTACCACGGGAACAGTATAGAGGAAACCGCCCCCATAATTCAAATACCTCCCACTGGGTCCCTCCCACAACATGTGGGGATTATGGGAACTACAATTCAAGATGAGATTTGGGTGGGGGACACAGCCAAACCATATCAGGTCACTTTTTGGTCTTTCAGATTATATCTTATGATTCCGCAAAGGAAGATAGGCCAAATATTTGGTTTTTAAATACATAGAATCAAATCTACAGCCTGCAGATTGTCTGCAGGTGAGCTGCCCAGAAGGCACCCCATCTTTCTCTGTGGCTCTGGTGGTTAGGGGTTGAGCGCACCCTGGACCCAGCTCCACACACAGCCTTTTCCACACCCTGAATCCTTTACTCCTGAGGACCTAAGAAGTGGGTGGTAACAGCATCCTCCTCCCATGAGAGACAGGACACTGGAGGAGGCTCAGAGAGGTCCCATCGCTTCCCAGAGGACCTCACAACCAGCTGGGATTACACACGTGCGAACCCAGCAAGCTCAGCCCTGACATCTCTGCTAGGCTGCCCCACAGGAACTTGCATCTTCAAAGTACAATGCGAGTTCCTTCTTCCTATACCCTGAGATATATAATCCCCCATCACTGCCACTGCTCCCATGACAGAAAAATGAATGCTTCAATTTGACAGTTTCAAGAACTATAAATTATTCAAGTTCCTGGATATCAAATGGTGACATTAAAATTACTTAATTTAATATCCTCAATACACTATTTCATTGGCTTTTTTCCCCTTCCTTTCAAATTTCTTATGGCTTATTATAAACTCATATAATTACTTCCCAGGAAGTTTGATTTTCATTTCTTCATTTGCTTCTTAATAGAACTCTTTTCTATACTGCTAACTTAGGAGAAGACACATCACCAGTTTAACTTTTAAGAAGTTGCAAGATTAAATACCAGCTATGCTTTTTCTTAAGTGTGTTATTATAAGAAGGCAGACTGGTTAGAACACAGGGCTGTGGTGTAAATGGATGGTGGAAAAGCTGAGAAACACAGTAAGTGTCACTCAGTTTTCTCTTTTTGTCTCACTCTCCTATTTCATATCTTCTCCATCTGCCAGGGGCCACTTTCTTAAGGTTTTACTGCCTGAATCCCAAGGCCTGCAAGGCCTCTACACATTAAAAAAAAATGCATCACAAAGATGAAGTGTGAAGAATCCACCAAATCACACACCTCTTGCTTTCCTGCCTTACTTCTGTACAGTGTGGGAAAACTCTTCAACAATTGGAAAAATTTAAAAACTGAATAAATAGCAAAACTCAAACACCAAGCTCACCAGATGAGATGCTTCAACAACCATCTCTACCTTTGAAATTCATTAACTAAAGCAATTTACCAAGCCTGACCCAGAATGCATTATTCACACAAGAAGAGCTGCGTTTGATAAATATGGAAACCTTGACTATTCTGCAGAGTCTGAACGCTTTTACATAAATTCCCACTAGGATTAGCAATCTTTTCAGAAATCAAGCTACCTACATAAAGCCACTTAAGGTTGTGGCTTTTCTTCTCTATCAAGCAGTGTAAGGAAATCCTTAAATGGGGGACTAAGGTCTATTATGGATAAGAGGCATCAGGCATCATCTCATCTAATTTTCTGACACATGAGATTAATTCCAAAGACACCTGGAACTCAACATGTAAGTCTGCCGCCTGCCTGTTTGTGGGCCCGGCCTGGGAAGGTGAAAGGCTATTACTTTATTACAATCCGAGCACAAGGCTCCAACAGCTGCGCAGCTCTGCAGTGGGGCCCAAGCACAGGCTGACCCAGCGTCACAATCCTCAAAAGAAAGGAAAAGCGTAAATGCTCCGGGTTCTCAGGAAGGGGCCGCAGCCGTTTTCTGAAGGACACAGAAGGGGTGGATGTCAGGCTGACAATCAAGTTTCCATTTATAAAGTGAAGTTAAGTGTTAGGCGATTATCTGGATAATTAATTTTCCAATGGTTTCTCCCTAAATCATCGAAATGCCTATGCATGAGAGAAGAGCTGGGAAGTCTCTACATTCCCTCCTCATTTATGTTGTGCAGATCAGGCCTTTGGAGACAAACGGCAGCTTGTGTGCTGGGCTCCCTGGCACACCACGGCCCGGGAGCCCTCCTACCCTGTCCAGAGTCCACCCTGGATGCCTTCCTCCCAGACTCCCACCCCCTCCTCCACCTTCCTCTCTCCTCTCTTTAGTACCCTCCTCCCTCCCACCTTCTGCAGTTTTCCTTGACGACCCCGGTTGTCCTAGGGAAGTCCACACAGACTCTCAGGGCTCCACGCGATCTTCCCTTTACCCAGTAAGCAAAGGACCTACTTGGAAGGTAGAAGAGGAAGAAATGCTGCCACTTCAGGCTTTGCCCCAGAAGCATTTTCTCATTTGAACCTGTTAGCTTGCCTGTATCCTGGAAATAGGATTAGGATATTTAACGGTATTATTATACCCATTTTGCAGATTACAAAACCGAGGCTTTGAAGATGTGGCTTCAGGTAAACCACAATCCTACCTGGGATTCAGAGCCAGGTCTGCCTGGGGCCAAGCACTCTGAACTACTCCGATGCGGCTGAGACGCACATGCTCCGTGGTGGTCTGTGCTGTCTCCTCCTTATACGCAGCTGCCTTTTGAAGCCAGGTGCCAAGTGTCATGCCCATCAGGCTGCTGCAGCTCCAGGCACAGCTGTTTATCATAAGAGTTACTCAAGGCTCTAGTGCAGAAACGTGCACAGGTGGCAGGATGACACGGAGGGAAGGAGGGAGCACGGGAGGGAGGGAAAGAGCTCTAGAATAGCCGGCGAGCATCTATTCCCACAAAACCCCCTCCCCTCTCCTGAGCCTCCAGGCCCCTCTCTATGGAGGCTTATGATCCAGGTATGTGGACTTCCTCACAAATGGACAGTATTAGATGCATTATGGCTATTTAGTGTTCTGTGATAGCACAAGGACTCCTCAGGGCCTGGGTCCAGAGCTCCAGGATTTATTCAGCAAACTGCTGGGCGGTCACTGTTGTCAGGACACTGGGTTAGAGAAGAGAAAACTCGGCTCTAGCACCTCCACTCCTGAGCACAGCAGCAGACACTCTCCATTGGAGAGCCGGGTTCTCTCTGCCCTAACCCAGTGTCCTGACAACAGTGGCCGCCCAGCAGTTTGCGAAATGAATCCTGGAGCTGTGGACCCAGGCCCTGAGAAGTCCTTGTTTTATCATAGCAAGCTCAGACACCTTCTCGGTTTGGGACAATGATGTGGGAACTGTGCTTTTAACAGGAGTAGACATAGATAGAACCTCAAACGTATTTGCAAAACCTAAAGCATATT
Organism: Colobus angolensis palliatus; assembly: GCF_000951035.1. NCBI lineage: Eukaryota > Metazoa > Chordata > Mammalia > Primates > Cercopithecidae > Colobus > Colobus angolensis. The sequence continues at coordinate 3,174,327 of NW_012114444.1, forward strand.
TCAATATCAAAGCAGCCGTTCACATCTGAAGTCTTCCTTAATAAATCCTCCGTCAAGGGAAGACCCAACACAAAGGTTTGTTGAAATAAACTGTATCTTTAGAGGTTAGGGTTGGGGGCAAATCACACTGCATCCCAGCCCCCACTGCTGTGAAAACAGACTTAAAAGGGCATGGAGAGCAGTTTGGGAGAAGCCCCAGCCCCCAGACTCTTTCCCTGCATGGCTGGGCCAAAGCATGTGTGGAAGGCTGGATCTGTGGGTCCCGTTCAGCCCCTCTTGGAAGCATCATTTCCCTTCAGTCTCAACTGTCCAGAAGTTTGAAGGCTGGGGTCCCACCAAGGCCCTGTCCTGGGAGATTATCCCAGGAAGGTAGGTCATATGGGGACAGCCCTGAACCAGACTTGGGTTAAACATTCATAAACAAAAGTCATTCAAGAAGACTTAAAAGAATCCACTAAGATAGTTTTGATTGTAATGACATCATTATCAACACTGTAGAAATTAACCTACCGTCAAGTTTCCATTCTGACTAAGGGTTGAGATTAGTCAGGGGCAGAGGCCAGCTGTGCTGCAAACGGCACCTGCTCCAAAAGGAAACACAGAGTTCCCGCTGGTTTCGCAAAAGCAAGGTGTGTGGAAGTGCCTTTTACCCATCTAATGATCGGATAATTGAAACAAAGCGTCTTTTCTAACTTGGTTATGGAAATTACCATATAAACTACTACAAAATACCACAGAATCTATGCAGCTCTTAAAAATGGTATAGAAAATTATGTCTAACATGAAGATAGCCTCAGTGTATGGATACATTGAGGAGAAACCAAACATATTTGGTATAATTTCACTTCCATAGAGTTAATGATAAAGGCTAGAAAAGATATTTGTAGATCAAAATATTAACAGTAGTGATTTCAAGTTCTTAAGTCTTATCCATTTTTATTAAAATTCTCTACCATCAACATACACTACTATTAAAATAATCTTTACAAAGCAATACAGTTGGAATTCTTTCGTATCCTTTCTCTCACTATTAGAAGACCGTACAAATTACCATTTAAGCAAGATGGACTATACATCCGATTACAAAATATCCCCATGTCACAGGCTATGGAGAGAGACTAGAAGGCTGGATAGTCCTTATTAGCGGAGGGACTCAGGGAGTGGAGCTGCCAGGAAGAGTGGAGGCTAGCCTTTGCACAGAGCTTGGGAGCAAACAGGAGGATCGGGAATATGTAAATGAATGGTTTTAATTTCCCCTTTCCTTGAGTCCGATGGCAGCTGGCCTAGCCATCCACGCTGACCTTTGTTCCAAGGTCCCTCAGTCCCCCGTGGAGAGAAATGCACCATGCTGTGGGCCTCTGAGGACAGCCTCGGCTTGGGTTAAAATGTTAATGTGGCTGGCATCAGTGCCCCTTGAAGCAGCAAAGATGAAGCCTGAACACCCCTGCCCAGCCCCTGGCACTGCACACAGTGGGCAGGTGCCATCCCAATCCCCAATCGCTTCCCCAGAGGCTGTGTGTGAAGTGACAGAAGTTAATGAGGATCCAGGTTTTAAAAAGTAGAGAAAAAGTCGCATATTCAGGACCCAGCAGCCCCTCAGCATGACCTACTATAGAATCCATACGCGGCAGCTGGCTTCTAATGAAAATTTAAATATGCCAGGGCTTTTCGATTTTGTTTTATTTTTCAAGCTGTTGTTATTATTATTATTGCTATTTCTCCATCACTAACCTCGAAGATTGGCCTAAAAAAAGAAAGAATAGCCTTTTCAGAGTATCAAAAAGAAAACCTCAGATGCGTGGGTGCTTATTTATATATTCATTATACAGAACTGCACATGCATGCAAGGAAAAGTTCATCATAACAAGGCTTAACACAATGACGATTTCGGAGGCTAGGTCTATTTAAGTCATTTTCTACCACCAGAATGGTGATAATGCAATACATAAAATTCCTCCTGCTCCTATCACAAGCACAGAGCCAACTAAATCAGAGTCTGCTTTGTCCTTTCAGAGACACCCATTATCTTCCCAGAGAACACAATGTGTGTTTATTTTACAAAACCCCCAACACAAATGGAAATAAAAAAACACATTATGAAGGAGACTGGAGGAGCCTGTGCCGTGATGTATGATTAACTGTACTCTGTTGGGTGCGAGTAGCAAACAACACCAAATAACCCAAATTTCTAGTAGTTTCTCTCCATTAATTTCTACATTCTGCTCATAAAATGTTCGCATAATACCTTTCCGGTCTGGAAGAGTGCAGGTTTGTTTAATAAACATCTCTTATGGAAACTATAAAAGCACCTTCTTCACAGTCAGCAGAATGCAAAAACCAGGTGCCCAGCTGCCCGTGATTCCTGGGATACAGAAGGAATTAAGTGTAAATGTCTCCTGGGGCGCTGGCTTCCAGCCAGCATGGAGTCTGGGCTGGAGCACGACCTGCTGGGCTGAAACAAGCCAGCAAAGCCTGGCCCAACCCCCTTTTAAGATCCTTTTGGTTCTTTTCTACCTTGATTAGGTATGGAAATCAGCATGGAAGGCCCCAGGGAAGAACAAGAAAGACAAACAGGATGCTGGTGGCAGAATCTTGGGAAAAGCCCATGACCTCCAAAAAGTAAGTTCATGCTTCACGGTTTTGGGAAAATAAGAGAAGAAGGAAAATGAAGGAAGAAGGAGAATTCGGGGTAAAGTGTCAGGAAGTAAAAAAGAGGGTTATGGAAAGTATGATGAAAGGAAGGTAAAAAAGAAGGTTATGGAATGAAGATATAATTTCCAAATGAGAGTCTTATAAATCATTATATGTTTTAAAAAGCAAATAAAAGTAGAGTTTGAAGATACAAGCAAAAGGTAACACACTCATTCTCACCCTCCAAGTCTTATTTTTCCTTTTCTACACTTGCTCCTATCTCCTCTCCTCCCTTCCCTCCCTTCCCATGCATCTTATTAAAATTTTCCGCGCCCCAATCTCAAGTTAAAAAAAAAAAAAAAAAAGAAGCAGAATGAGCAGGGGAGAGAAAATGGATCTGCGTGGGAAAGGGGAAAGTAGGAGACCCCGAATGCTAAAAAGTGAAATGGGACAAGACTGAAAAGCATGACTTCTAAATACCAGGAAAGCCTTTGTATCAAAAACACCATGAACAGGTCTGCCACAGTGGCTCACGCCTGTAATTTCAGCACTTTGGGAGGCTGAGGTGGGCAGATCACCTGAGGTCAGGAGTTCGAGCCTAGCCTGGCCAACATGGTGAAACCGCATCTGTACTAAAAATACAAAAAAAAAAAAAAAAAAAAAATTAGCCAGGTGTGGTGGCGCATGCCTGTAATCCCAGCTTCTTGGGAGGCTGGGGCAGGAGAATCACTTGAACCCAGGAGGCAGAGGTTGCAGTGAGCCGGGATCGCACCAACGCACACCAGCCTGAGTGACAGAGTGAGACTCTGTCTCAAAACCAAATAAACAAAAAACACCATGAATAAACCCAAAAGACAAAATCACAGAGAGTATTTGTAATGAGTATGGTAGGCAAAAAGTTTAGTAAACAGTATACAAATAATTCCTCCAAATCATACAGGAAAAGACAGGTACTCCAGAGGAAAAAACCTAAGTTAAAATAAACACACACAAAATCCAAAGAGATAATTTACAAAGAAAAAAGCTAATGACCAACAAACAACTGGCAATAAAAATTTAGCTTCACTAATAATGACACATAAAAATGGGTAAATTACAATTTCCCCCTAACAAACTGGCCAAACTGAATATATTTATGAAGGTCTATATATAACTGTACACACTCTCCACCACAACACACACCCTGGGCTAAGGTGAGACAGGTGCTCAGACACGCACAAACTCATGTATGGTCAAGTGGGCTGGGCTTTCTTTGGGGCAGACCAGCAAGACATGCGGAAACCTTAGAACCATTCTAGTTCTTCAGTCCTGTGAGTTAGCCCCAAGGAAATGAACAGAGATGCGTGAAAAACGCATGTACAAGAATGTTCGCTTTACAGCCATCTTCTACCACAAAAAGTGCAAACAACTCAACCTTTTTTTTTTTTTTGAGATGGAGTCTCGCTCAGTTGCCCAGGCTGGAGTGCAGTGGTGCGATCTCGGCTCACTGCAAGCTCCGCCTCCCGGGTTCACGCTATTCTCCTGCCTCAGCCTCCCGAGTAGCTGGGACTACAGGCGCCCGCCGCCACACCCGGCTAATTTTTTGCATTTTTAGTAGAGATGGGGTTTCACCGTGTTAGCCAGGATGGTCTCAATCTCCTGACCTCGTGACCCACCCGCCTCGGCCTCCCAAAGTGCTGGGATTACAGGCGTGAGCCACGGCGCCCGGCCAAACAACCCAACTTTTTAAGACGAGGCGGATCAGCTGAATGACGATAATCTGCGAGATGGAATGTTTATGTGACAATAATCCATGAGACGGAATGTTTCTGTAGCTATGAACGTTTGATGGCATGGAACAGTGCAAGTGATGCCAACAGAATAAGAGTGTTTGTTTAAAAGCGTGATGCTAGATCTTGTTTAAAACTGTTTTAGTTTAAAATATGGGTATGATCAAAGTATAGTCTTTTTTATTGGAGAAGCAACTTTGTAAGCAAAATAATCAAGTATTTACGTACATTTTTGCACCCCTACTTAGTTTTAGATATATAAATAAAAGTGAGATAAACTTGTAGAAATAAGTTTAGAAGAAAACAGCAATAGGCCTTGGTCTGATAAATGTATTTAAAATTATTATCTCTGGCTGACAGTGCTTAGTGACTGCTAGTCCTATCTGGCTCCAAGGTCATCTTAGTAAAACACACCCTTCCCAACTACTACCCACACTTTTGATCTCTGATTTCATTTTTCATGGTCTTTCTTAAAGTGGACCTACGTAAATCATCACTTCTAAATCAACTGCCCACCCACAGTTTCCTTGTGCTTTCAGTTTCACTGCTCTGTCTGCTACATTGTAACCAACTGCTATCCACTAGTGGGCATGGGAGGCTCCAGGGCCAGCATTCGGAAGGAAAAGGCACCAGGCGTTGGACCACAGATGCCTCCTTCAGGACTGGGGGAAGACTAGCTCAGATGGGCAAACCTTCCCTCCCCATGTCAAATCAGGACAGGGCCAAGGACCACGGCGTCCAGCCAGCATGTCTCTTCCTGGGACAGGTCTTCCCAGTTTCTACTTTTAATGCTGCAACATGGCTTTCCTTCTTTTTCCTTTTTTAAAAATTGAGAGCACGGTGAAATATAACACAAACCCGGTGTATTCTCAAGTTGGTGAGAAAACTGCTTCTCTAGAACTAAAAGTAGAATGGCCTTGGTCCCTTCCCCTCCTGCTGATCTGTTGGAAGAGGGAAGGAAGAGGAGGGGAGGGGAGAGGAAGAGGAGGGGCCGGAGGGAAGCCAGGGGAGGTGTGTGGGGCATTGGTCTTGCCCAGCTCTTCATCACTCCCACCCTTCCTATCGTCGGCACTCCCATACCCCGCCTGCCTCAGAGAGCCCTCACTGTGGTTGGTCTTGGCATGGGGTGCTATGGCCACCCACTTTGAACGAGGGACCTGGGGCAACAGCTCATGACTTCAGCTTGGCCAAGCGGACCTTTCATTCAGCGTCAGACTCTGAGCACCAATGCTGTCCTGCCTGGGGATGGCTGGGACCCTGCCTGGCTCTCCACAGGCCTCTTGGTTCCTGGATATTGTTCAAATGGGGTCCTCTAGCTCCATTAATTCCAGAGCTTCCTGACAGTCTTCTAATATATTCCCTGGCCAGAGGTGGCCGGGGTCAGGCTGGGATTCTTGCAATAGGGAGTCGGGGAATAGTGGAGAAAAAAGACTAGGGACAAGAATTCCCTGTAGCCAGCACCACGATGGGAGGGAAAACGCTCCATCAACACATGTGTGCACGTACACAGAGATACGCACAGACACACACAGAGAAACACACATGCAGATACATACAAATACACACACCAAGAAACCCACACACACATACACATACATACAGATACACACAAATACACACAGACACACACATGCAGAAACACAAATATACACAGACACACACAGAGAAACGCACATGCAGATACAAACACATACACACACAAAGAAACCCACACATACATACACATACACACAGATATACACAAGTAGATACACATACACACACACACATGCAGAAACACACAAATATACACAGATGCACACAGAGAAACACACAGATACACAAAAATATACACACAGACACGGATGTACACTAAGATACACACAGATACACATACATACAGATACACAAATATACACACAGACACAGATGTACACAGACACACATAGACACACACACATGCAGAAACACACAAAAATACCCACAGATGCACACACAGAGACAGACACAGGTGAACACAAAGACACACACACAGATATACACTCAGATACACATACACACACAGACACACATAGACATGGACACACACAGATACACAGAAACACACACAAAGACTCATACACAGATACACAAACACACATATACACACATAAAGAGAGATACATGGAGACACACATATAGATACACACGAACACACACAACGATACACAAAGAGAGACACAGCCACATACAGATACACAGACACCCACATAGAGAGATCCACAAAGACACCCACACATAGATACAAACATACACACACAGACATACACAGATATAGACACATACACAGATACACACAGATACACATACAGACACACACACACCCACACAGAGATATCCACAAAGACACACACATATATACAAACATACACACAGACACATACACAGACACACAGAGATATAGATACATATACAGATACACACAATCACACACACAGAGGGATACACACACAGACACCCACACAGAGATATCCACAAAGACACACACACATAGATACAGACATACACACACACAGACACATACACAGACACAGAGATATAGACACACACACAGATACACACAATCACACACACAGAGAGATACACACACAGACACACACAGACATATCCACAAAGACACACACATAGATACAGACACACACACAGACATATACACAGACACACAGATATAGATACATATACAGATACACACAATCACACACACAGATACACAGACACACACAGACACACCAGAGGCACACACATACACAGATCCACACACACACACACATACAGAGCCAAGCAAGACCCAGTCCTACAGGCCCTGCCCGCGTATAAATCATATGAGTCTCAGCCTTCGGATGCGCTCATTTTAATAACTTAGCCAGCAGTCTTCTCTCAAAATTAACATCTGCTCCAGCAGCTTCCAGCTTTCCTTGTGAAAATAATGGCAGCTAATAGGGAAAGGGCTGTCGTGTTCTGACTCCAGGTACTGCTGGCGTGACAGCTGTGTGATCGGGAGAAGAAAGGTATGCCAAGACAAAAGGAATAATTAAAATGAACCACGAGAACCAGCCCTGGATTTAAATGTTTAAATGTTTTAATTTAAAAGAACAATGGCTCCTTGAAGTGTCTTCACTACCGGTACTGACAACCTGCCATTTATTAATCAGTGTTAAATAACAGCGGCTCAGGGTTTGACACCAAACAGCAGATGATGTGTGATGATCCCTAAAATAGCAGCCACATTTCAGGGCTGATTTCTAAATGACTCCGGCATCACAAGGAAGACTCTGGAATATTTACTGCACCAATTAAAGAGCATTAACCACTCTGTGGCAAATAAGCATGCAGGAGAGTGAGATTTAAATATGCCGAGCCTTCCAGGTAAAGTGAGGTGCTTCACACCTAGGGGGCGTACGGCGTGTCTCAACTATAAAGTACGTTAAAAACAAACAAATGAAAAGTGTGTCTTCCTAGGCAGCGGTTCTCAGTCGGGTTGCTTTGGTCTCTAAGACACACTGGCAACGTCTAAAGACATTGTGATTCACATACCTGGGGGTGGGGGAAGGAAGAAGGGGTGCACCTAGGGGTCATCTAAAGGCTGGAGGCCAGGGACGCTGTCAAACAGCCTTCAATGCACAAGGCAGCCCCCACCACAGGGTGATTCAGCCCCTGAGGTCAACAGTGCCAAGACTGGGGAACTGCAGAAAAAGGATCCGTGCTCAAACCCAAGACATGCATTCCCACACCTGTGTATTTTTTTATCAGCATAAAGAGGGTTAAAATTCTTCTTTGTCACTTATTTCATAAAAGGAGCTGCTTCAGTGCATCCCGGGAGCCTCCTGACACCCTTGCCTGTCTCTGGAAGTCACTGACAGTGGATGACGCGCCACTGAGGGCAGGCAAGCATCCCACGTTTTGCCTTTGAGTCTCTGTAACGCAGGCGTCTGCCCCTCACTGCAGACAGCTTACGTGGAGTTTAATGTGTAACCCCAAAGCGAAGGTTGGAACCATCTGAGTGGGCCTGTTAGAAATGTCACTTCTATTTAAAAGGGTGGTTAGTTCTGCAATCATTTTACTGGAGTTCTCACAATCTGTTATTTTATTAAAACCACAAATATTTGCACAGCAGGATGATGAGCATAAGAGATACGGGGATGTTTCACTGACCTGATAATAATGATGTTTGTTTAAAAATGGGTTCTGCAAGCAGACTATCTGGAGGGTCTCCAAGTCGGGGAGGCTCAATTCACATCTGGTGCGATGCAGCCCTCCCTTAGACACACACTGCTTTTCAACACCGGTGTGAGCCAGTTTGCCCTGCATTTGCGATGTATGAAAAGTGCACGAACCCTCCTTTAAATATGTGCTCAATTTAGCAAAGACTGATCAAATCCATCATGCTAAAGAGAAGCACCTAAAACAGTAATAACTGACTCTGGAAGCTGCTGGGGCATTTGCATCTGGGTGGTCTTCAAGCATGGGTCGCATTTGTGCTCATCACTGTCCTTCAGAAGAATATGCTGATACAAAAGATTGGATCTGAAAGCTGCAAGAGTTTCCACCTCACCAGGGCTCGAGTTTTTCTGAAGCTATGTCCTATTAGTAAAGAAGGGTTGGAGGGAGCCTGGATGAACGCGCCATGCAAACTATACAGCCCAACCTGGCTCTTGGTGTTGTTAGGGTCCTGTCGTGGTCTGATCGGGCTGTCATCACAGAAGAGCTTAGACTGGGTCTTTTATGAACCATGGACATTTATTGCTCACAGCTCTGGAGTTTGGAAAGCCCAAGATGAAGGTGTCAGCAGATTTGGTGTCTGGTAAGGGCATGTTTTCTCCTAAATGGTACCTTCTATGTGTGCTCACATGGAAGACGGGCCAGGCAGCTCTCTGAAGTCAGTTTCATAAAGGCTCTAATTCCATTCCTGAGGGCAGAGTCCTCATGACCTCATAACCACCCAAAGGCCCTGCCTTTGGACACCATCGCCTTGGGAGTTAGGTTTCAGCAGATGAATTCTGGAGGGACACAGACATTCAGAACACAGCAGGATCAAACAGTGGTTAAACGGCAGTGGGGAAAGGGGTCTTTCCTCCCACCTGGAGTGGGTACAACCAGTGTCATCGATGAGCCAGCAGAGCCCAGAAGCCTACCCAGCTCTGTCCCAACTAGCTGTGAGGCCCTGGCCCAGTCCCTCCGACTACGTCCTTTCCGAAGCCAAGGGACTGGCCTGGATGCTCCTTCCACTTCCTTTCCATCTGAAGCCCCTGATTCTGAAATTCAGTCCTTTCTCTTTTTACTTTTTCAAGAGAATGGACAGTTTGGCTCCTGCCATGGACGGATGACAGCAGGGCTGGTGTTGGACGCTGCATTTCGAGTCTGAGATTCTGCAAGAGCCGTGGGAAAGCTCTCCACGTAGCACAGGCCTGGAACTCAAAGACGTCATCTCTGCTCTGAAATGGATAAAGAAATGTGTCTTTTTCACCCCAAGACTGAAGCTGGACGCAGGAAATGTTTGAAGTGATATCTGAACTCAAAAGAAACTTCCAACTCACATCCAAAGTCTGACTGTTCTGACACTTTTCTGAGCAATCTGCCTGCCGATTTGCTGACCTGGGCTCTTTCCAATAACTACAGCCTTCCAGAACTTACCACCGTGGGGGCAGCAGCATTTAGACACCTGATGTGATTGCCAGACCTTATCCTCATGCTGTCTCTGTCTCAGAGAAACGCCATGACAACCAGAGGCACCAGGACACCTGCCGAGGACACCAACAACAGCATGTCCTCCATGGCGCCTGCCACAGGGCGAGGGGAAAGCAGGCATTGAGGCCCTGGTCCTCCAGATCTTACCACCGTGGGGGCAGCAGCATTTAGACACCTGATGTGATTGCCAGACCTTATCCTCATGCTGTCTCTGTCTCAGAGAAACGCCATGACAACTGCCGAGGACACCAACAACAGCATGTCCTCCATGGCGCCTGCCACAGGGCGAGGGGAAAGCAGGCATTGAGGCCCTGGTCCTCCAGATTCACATCTCAGGGGGTCTTTGTTTTGAAGGACAGTCCATATTCTCAGAAAGGCTTCAACAGGAATCCACCGAAAACCAGGGTTAAAATTTTATAGTCAAGAGTGCAAACTGAGTATTTGCTTAGCACTTCATATCCAAAAAACAAAACTAAAATTTTGCAAAAATAGATTTTATTTTATATTTAATAAAACTTTGCTTATAACTGCAACTAAATGCTAACTTTTAGGGTGAAAGACATTCAGGTAGTGACTGTGTCCTACTTGACTGGTTGCAGCTAACAAGCATCATGGCTGTTCAACAGGGTGTTCCCTTTACATTTGCCTTTCAGAGCCCCATTGCAAAGGGTGACCTTTGCAAAAACTAGTCTAGAATGTTACTAATATCCTGAAGGTGTTCTCTGAATCATTCATCACTTCAGTAAGTGTCTTCTACTCTCACCGGCTAACTGGATCTCTGCCTCCTCAGTGGTTATCTGGTTGAACTCCACCTCCTCAATAATTGTGGCTGCAATTCCTGCACTTTCTTGAAAGCGCTTTCATCGTCTTCATGAAATCCTGCATGTTTGCATTACTTGCACTTTCACTTTGCAACCAACTCCACTGCACTGAGGTTTCATGATAGGGCAGTTGCAATATAAAACGATCAGCTAAGATCAACCCATGAAGCCCTGAGTGTATTAGGCAGAGATGGGTCTCAGTCATGAGCAGTGAGGCATGTTAGAGTGGGAATTCAGTTTAGGAGTGGTCTGTACAAGAATGGCTTTTCCCCAACATCACCACGTAACTAGGGTGATACAGAGTCAGGATGTGAGCAGCCCTCCCCTCTAGTGCTGAGGGCGATGGTCTCCAAAGAGGCGCCTCGAATCCTCCCTCTCTGTATTTGCAGGCCGGACTGCCCATCAGAGGGAAGGGCTAATGCCCTGTCCTTGAAACTGGACTGGCCATTAACTGTCTGACTCATAGAATGCTGCAGAAGAGATGTTCCCGCCTTCCACAGCTGGGTCACGGGAGCTTTCTGGCTTCCACAGGGGACTCTTAGAATGCTCCCTTTGGGGACATCTGCTCTCAGAACCTAGTCCCTATGCCATGAGAAGGCTAAACCATGTCCAGTCTATGCTGCCAGCATATCTCCAAGCTGGTGACCAGCACCCAGTGCTAGCCACATACATGCACCATCTTGCATACCCTGGCTGGTCATGGCTTGGGAGGATGCCAGCCTCAACCCCATTGAGTGCAGGTGCCATGAGAAACTCCAAGGACGGACAGGCCAGCTGAGCCCAGTCAAGCCACAGAGCCACAGAGGCAGCAATGGATGGCTGTCTGAAGCCTCTGAGCTTTGAGGAGGTTTGCTGTGTCACACTGCACAACTGAAACACACACTTCAACACCCTTCTTGGGCTCTCGTTTTTAAGACAGGCCTGCATCTTCCGATAACACAACTTCAAGCACCAAGATTGTTTTGACCATTTTGACAAAAAGTCAAACTATTTTTCAGTGACAGGACAAGTCTTCTAAAAGTTAAAAATATATTCAGTCAGAACAGTCAACAGAGAAGACAGGCTTGGGGGGAAAAATGAAAGAGGCATTGAAAAGCTTTACCCGGCCGGGCGCAGTGGCTCAAGCCTGTAATCCCAGCACTTTGGGAGGCCAAGACGGGCGGATCACGAGGTCAGGAGATCGAGACTATCCTGGCTAACACGGTGAAACCCCGTCTCTACTAAAAAATACAAAAAACTAGCCAGGCGCGGTGGCGGGCGCCTGTAGTCCCAGCTACCCGGGAGGCTGAGACAGGAGAATGGCGTAAACCCGGGAGGCGGAGCTTGCAGTGAGCTGAGATCCGGCCACTGCACTCCAGCCTGGGTGACAGAGCGAGACTCCGTCTCAAAAAAAAAAAAAAAGAAAAGCTTTACCCAATGTGTTTTCATTGTGTAAATAAGAATGAAATTTTATGATCTTGATGTTTTTAGGTAAGTTAAGGTTCTTTTTCTTTTTTTTTTAAGCTAATGTTTAGTGTTTGTTTGGGGGCATTGAAATGAATTGAGCTTCCTCCCACTGATTCTGGGGATATTACTGATTTAATAACACGGCAGGATTTACTTTTGCCAAGGATCTCTTTCTGGATACTGCTGGGCTGTTTTCTGTGGGTAGTTATTTGACTTTAGCACCCTACCAATACAGGATGGCAAAGTTTTGACCAATTTTTTTTTTTGGAAGTACAGAATATGCCTTTTCATATGAAACGTTTTCAGAGCGGCTTCCTTCTGCCCTTATCCACTCAAATAAAGTTCTGACAATGCAAATAAATTTTGCATAAGCGGAGATATATGACGTCTACAGTTAAGGACTATGGCCGACCAATTATACCCACATGCCATTTTCTACTTTTACAAACCCCTGATAAAAGAGAAAAGTCTTGAAGACAGCACTTCACACATAAAATATTTCTTTTATAGCAAAATGTGTCCAACTGATTTATGAGGTCCACTCAAGGAGAACAAAACACACACTATAAAACTGAAACTCACAGAAAGGTTTCCCAGCTTCTTTAGAAAAAAACACACTCAAAGTGCACAGGGTGCAGATTTTCATAGTATATAATGTGAATGCTTCATGGAAGCTGCACTTTCATCCTGGTGGGTTTATTTATTTCTATGATAGTATAATTTTTTTTTTTGAAGTACATGTTCTCAAGATACTTGTCCTTGAATTAAAGGCATCATTGGAAAAATCTGACCCATAAGCCAGGGAAATGCAAGGTGCATTTTGCCTAATTTGGGACACCTGAATCAGAATGATAGCTGGGTTCAGGGTGGCAGGCGATAGCCCGCTGGGCAAACCTGGCAGGCACTGTTTGTGAAAATAAAACGTGTCGGAGTCTGGATGGTTCCTGAAGGGCTGTCTGTGGCTTCTTCCTGCTGAAGTGGTGGAGTCGAGTGGTTCTGATGGACATCTGGCCCATGAAGCTGAAAAACCTCCTGGCCCTTAGTAGAAAACGCTTCCCGACTCCTGGATGGATGGGAAAGGACCCATCTTTCTGGCCTCATGAGAATGTCTTCCGTTTTCCAGGGGCACATCTGGAGGCCCCATGGAATCTTCCTAACAGTCGTGTGGAGTGTGTCAACAAAACGGGATCGTCTGCATCAGGGCAGTCACGAAAGGGTCCTCAGTGACCTAAGTCCTTTTTTTTTTTGTTGAGACGGAGTCTCGCTCTGTCGCCCAGGCTGGAGTGCAGTGGCCGGATCTCAGCTCACTGCAAGCTCCGCCTCCCGGGTTTACGCCATTCTCCTGCCTCAGCCTCCCGAGTAGCTGGGACTACAGACGCCTGCCACTTTGCCCGGCTAGTTTTTTGTATTTTTTAGTAGAGACGGGGTTTCACCATATTAGCCAGGATGGTCTCGATCTCCTGACCTCATGATCCGCCCGTCTCGGCCTCCCAAAGTGCTGGGATTACAGGCTTGAGCCACCGCGCCCGGCCCCTAAGTCCTTTTAAATGGAGTACAATGGACCCAGATTCCATGAAAAAAGCCACCATGCACAGTGGCACTTGGGAGGAAAAGAAAAACCCTTCATTTCCTTATTACCTGAACACACCGATGATCCATTTGTAAAAGACGTCCCAGCCAGCATCTCCCTCCCTGAGAGGGTGGAGTGTGCTGCTGAAATTCTGATTACAACTGCTCTTAGGATGAAATGACTGGAGCTCAGATACCTTATTTAGCAATCAGTGCCCGGCGCAAGGACTCCCTGTGCCAACGAGAAGGAAGCGAGGCATTTTGGCTAGTCACAGCATTTTCGCTGTGTCACAGGGAGACAGAAGATGGGCTGCTATTTCATCGGCTAAATGCTATCATTTTAAGCACCGTTCCAAAGAAAACAGGGATCTTGCCAGAGGAAAATAACATATACCATAAAGGAAAAAGAAATGTACATCAAGGCAAATAAACAGCTTTCTACCAAGGGCCTAGGATCCTGCTAGAGGAGTTGTTTCTTCTCTGGTTGAAAAGCAGTTGAGAAAGGCAAGACAAGGGGGGCGGGAGCTGAGCAGGGCACCTCTAAGCCCTTCCTGCTGCTCTTCAAAGACAGATGCATTTTCCTTTCTCTTGTCTCCTTGCAAGTCTGCTGTAGGCCCTGCCACCTTCAGGCTGACTGACTGCCTCCTTCAAATGTCAGCATCTGGGGAGTTCCCACCATGTCCCAGGCCCTGAGCTGGGCGCTAGGATGCAGGAGGGGGTGAAACAGGCCAAGCCCTGCCTTTCTGAGCTTGCTGTAGGCAGAGCAGACAAGAGGCCTTTGTGCTTGGGCCCTGGCATGGAGTATCTTAAAACCCTTGGAATTTCCTGAGAGATTGGAGTGTCTTTGTTATGCTAATGAAGTGACTCACTGTTGGCCCCTGGGTGGTTTTAGGATGGGAAGGCTGGTCGCCAGAAAGACCAGGGACAGGACCAGAGAGTTGGGGACTTGGAGCCAGCCTGACCTCCAGATGGGGGTTGGGGGGGTTGGAGACTGAGTTCAGTCATGAGGCCAACGTGTTAATTAATCATATCCACATAACAAAACACAATAAAAACCCTGGACACTGAAGCTCAGCAGAGCTTTGTGCTGGTGGACAGATGGAGGGAGACCCCTGCTGACTCCATGACAGAGGGATGGAAATTCTGCCCCTTGCAGACCTCACCCTATGCATTCTGTGTGTTTCTTTTATAATGAAAGTATAATTACAGGTAACTGTGTTCTGTGAGTCATTCCAGTGAGTTATCCATTCTGAGCATGTTGTGGGAACTCTAGAATTTGTAGCCAAGACCCCCTGGGACTTGTGGCTTGCATCTGAAGTGGGGGTAGTCTTTTGGAGACTTTTGTCCTTAACCTATGGGGTCTGAGCTGCATCTGCTAGACAGTATCAGAAGTGAATTGCAGGATACCCAGTTGGTGTCTGGCCAGTGGGGTTGAAATGGAATCCACGCAGTTGGGGGTGACGGTGCAAGAGTGATCATGATGGTGCTTAAGAGAGAAACAACGTGAGCCCAAGGTGGGGGTTGAAGCCAAGACTAAGTCCTGACCTAGTTGAGAAAGGCAGGGCCAGTTCCACTGGGAACTGACAGCTGACCCGGGATATGGAGCATGAGCAGGGCTGGCCAGGCCAGGAAAGGGCACTCCAGGCAGCAGAAAGAACATATGCAAAGGTCCTGTGGTGGGGCTGGGAGCAGGCAAGCGTGACCATAGTGGAGAGGGTTAGGGGAGGTGGGGCAGGGCCAGGCCACACTGGCCTGGAAGGTCATGGATCACATGTGACCAGAGTCCTGGAGCCCCTTCCCAGCACACGGGCCACCAGGATGCTCCCCACACCCAAATGAGGCAGCTGGTGTTTTTACCTCCACTTTAAAACCCTGAATTCTGCATCACCAGGAAGGGTACTGGGGAGTCGACACCCCCATGTCTGTGAGCTGACGGAGGATGTCTCCTGTCCGGGCGCTGGCGCCTCATCTAGCATTTGGAGGTAAAAGCAGCTCTGGCCTCCTGCAGGTGCAAGGACCAGGGAGCTGCTCTGTGGGCTGGGCTCAACCCAGGTGTCCACCCAGGCTCGGCCCAGCCTGGCCATTCCTGACGATTCTCCTACTTCCTCCTCAGAGTTCTCAAGGGTCACTGTTCCCTTGCACTCCCTGTCTTTGAATCTTTCTGTCCTCCACGTCCTCCTGCCTCAGTGCACCAAGCTGGAAGCAGCATCTGCAGCCGAACTGAACCACACTGGAGAGCAGTGAGCCCAGCAGAGCCCCCCGGGGATCTGCAGCCCCAGCTAGGAGTCTCAGAAGCCATGCCCTAGGGCTGTGGTCTCACAGGTGCAGGTCCAGCCCTCCTTTCTCTGCCTTGTGATTGCCTGTCCTGGGGCAAGTTACGTTGCCCCTGGGAGCCTCTGTTTTCTGTAAAATGGGCCCAGTAATGGCATCCAAACTCCTGAGCACTCTAAGGATGGACAGAGACAGCATCGGCGCAGTCAGTCCCTGTTACTACAGAACCCACTGTCATGAATTCTGCTGCTTTGCAGGCTCAGAAGAAAAGCCACATCCGCCTACATGGTCTCACAATCTGGCTTCAGCAAAGCATGAGTTAATTCAATGTCATACTCGTGAAGTGGGGGTTAGAAGAAATGAAAGCGGCAGGACACCCATGTACCAAGAAAAAGAAAGACAAACTGGTTGTTTTATCTACTTTACATTATGATGGGGTCCTAAAAAGTAAACAAATGTACACAGTTATTAATAAGACACATGAACAAGAAAGGAGTGAGAAGAAGTTTTGTTTTGTTTTTGAAATTGCAGGGGCTCCATGAAGGCAGGCGGCCCAGGGAGGAACCACAAGACACCAGCATTGTGCAGGGGTCTGGAAGTTACCAGTGCACGGTTTAGCAGCTGCAGCCCAGCCTGGTCCTGTCTGTCCGGCTGTCAAACCCAGAAGACCGTGGTTTCTGGTGGCCTCTGTGTGACAGCAGAGGAGGTGGGGTGAGGCCTGGAAGTGAAGCATCTTGTGAGCTACTTAAGTGTTTATGAAGCTCGCTAATGTGCTTAAATGAACGAGAAGCAGGTACCTGCTCCCAGGACCAGAGCCACTAAAGCAATTTCCACCGCAGCCCCTTGTACTTCGCACACTGTGAAGCTTGCATTCTCTCCCAGAGGAGAGCTGGATTACAGCGCCGCCTCTAATGCAACCCGATCTGGTCTCTTTGAGCGCCGTGGTGAACGTGCAATCTATCTCATAAATGCATCGCAATGTTCCACAAATCACCCACGTTCATCCCTCGAGACGTCTTTAACTCAGGGCTTAGAGTTGCAAATGAATTCTCCTATGGATCTATTATTCCATCAAATAGCGGAGAGAGGGGACTAGCTTGTGCAGAGCCTTCACAGAGCTGGGCTAAATTCGATTATGCAAAGTCTAACGAGCGCCATTCAGCAAAACCATGGCGGGCGTGAGCTGCAGGCCAGCCCTCCACTGGGCCATTATCCAGGGGTAAACACCACTTGTGGGTTAGTTCCATGAGCTACTGACTGATTTGACCTGTGATACTCCAAGGTGGAAGTAACCAAAGAATATATATCATGAGTCCCAAGAATGAAGCCAGTGGAGAGTGGTACATGCTAGAGGATAACGCCTGGCCCTCTGCAGGACAGCACGTCAGCCACGCGCCATGGGATGATGGTGGTGGCTGGGACACAGGAGGCCACTGCAGGAAATGGGCAGGTAGGTGGGTCTATGTAAGCTGGCTTTAGATTTAAATCCAGAAGCATTTGCAGCTCAGCTACTCAGTGTCTCATCTTATTTAATCCTTTCAGCAATAAACACCCTTTTCACATGTAGTAAGGTTAAGGAGTTTATATCATACCCTTTATTATTATTAATAAAGGGACACACCTTCCAGGGATCCTAGGGAACCTCCTACCCACCCTGTGGTCACTCTAGGGAAAGGAAAGCTCTCAGGGACCGACGGGAGCCTGGGCACATGCGCCGCAGCTTTCTCCTTTCTCTGTCCCCTCTAGCCCGGCTTGCCGGCTCTCACTTTCTTTTGTGCACAAGAACTCATGTACAAGTTGCACAGCTAAACCCTTGCATGCTGCATTTCAGAGTCAACTTAAGTGATTTTTGAGAGTGATTTTGACAATCCCAATCAAAATTCTAGCAGGTTTTATTTTTTTTCTAACATGACAAGTTGATTCTAAAATTCATAGGAAAATGCAAATGACCTAGAAGAGCCAAAGCAATTTTGGAAGGAATAAAGTCGAATGGCTGACACTACCAGATTTCAAGATTCACTTGAAAGGCACAGGAATCAAGACAGGGTGGTGTCGCCAGAAGGAAGTCATCAGAGCAGGGCCACACACAGACGGCTGATTGATACCCGACAAAACTGCCGGGGAATTTCACAGGGAAAGGAACTCTTTTGAACAAATGGTGCACGAACAATTGGATAACCATATGGAAAAAATGTAAAAAACAGAAGAACATTGACCCTTCACTCACACCAAACATAAATTAACTCAAAATCAATCATAGGCTGGGTGTGGTAGCTCACACCTTTAATCCTAGCACTTTGGGAGGCCGAGGCAGGTAGATCACCTGAGGTCAGGAGTTTGAGACCAGCCTGGCCAACATGGTGAAACCCCATCTCTACCAAAAATATAAAAATTAGCCAGGCATGGTGGCAGGCGCCTGTAATCCCAGTTACCTGGGAGGCTGAGGCAGGAGAATCGCTGGAACCTGGGAGGCAGAGGCTGCAGTGAGCCGAGATCTCACTATTACACTCCAGCCTGGGCAACAGAGCAAGACTCTGTCCCCCCCCAAAAAAAAAATCATGAATCTAAATGTAGAACTAGAAAGGTATAGAAGAAAACACAGGAGAAAACATGTGGTAACTTTGAATTAGGAAAAGATTTTCTATAGATAGAACATGGGAAGTATGAACCACAAGAGGAAAAACTTGATACACTGGTTTCTATCCAAGTTATAACTTTTGCTCTTTGAAAAACACTCCCAAGAAACAAACTACAGAATGGCAAATATGTGTGTATACACATATGTATACATATTTATATGTATATACATATATACACACATATATATACACACACACATGTACAGATACATACACATACACACTTCCAATATGCTGTGCATATCTGGCAAAAATTATATCTAGGATATATAAACAAACATTTACAACCCAACAAGAAGAAAACATACAATAGAATTTAATAATGGTTAAATGATGGAAATAGACATTCCACAAAAGAAGATGCATGAGATGATCAAGGAGAACATGAAAATACGCCTAACATCATTAGTCTCCAGGGAAATAAAAATTAAGCCAAAGTGAGATTAGAATGAAGCCTCACTCACTAGAATGGCCATAATTTAAAGAATTGACCTCACTGAGTGTGGGCTAGGATGTGGAGGAACTGCAGCCATACACACTGTTGGTGAGAATGTAAAATGGTTCAACCACTTTGGAAAACTACTGAGCAATTTCTTAAAAAGTGAAACATTTCCCTACTATATAGCCTAGCTACTCCCTTCGTAGCATTTACCCCAGATAGGTGGAACCATAAAGGACTCATATAAGAATGTGGATAGCAGCTTTACTCACAGTAGCAGAAATGAAGAAACAGCTCAAAGTGCACATCAGAAGGGGCACGGACACACAGAATGTGTGTTCCATAACTGGAGAGCTGCTTGGCATTAGAAGGGGCACACACACACAATGACGCGGTCAGAGCTCAAGTCATCAAGCTGACATCCATGTGTTGGTGCAAGAAGCCGACACAAAAAAGTATATTCCCTACTACTCCATTTACATAAAACTGCAGAAGATGCCAGCTGGTCTTAATGATGGGTTCCATAAGCTGGTTGCCAGGGGATGGGGGAGGGGAGGAGAAACTGCCCAGGGGCAAAGTGAACTTTTGGGAGGAATGGAAATGCCCTATCTCAATTACGGTGGTGGTTCCATGTTTTCAGATGTCAAGTGTATATTTAAAACCTTGATTAAAAAGAGTAACTTTGGCCAGCCAGGCACAGCTGCTCACTCCTGTAATCCCAACACTTTAGGAGACCGAGGCAGGTGGATCGCTTGAGCCCAGGAGTTTGAGACCAGCCTGGGCAACATGGTGAAACCCTGCCTCTGCAAAAAATATAAAAATTACCCAGGCATGGTGGCATGCACTTGTAGTACCAGCTACTCAGGAGGCTGAAGTGGGAGGATCACTTGAAACTGGGAGGTCGAGGCTGCAGTGAGCCATGATCGCAAAACTACACTTTAGCCTGGGCAACAGAGCAAGACCCTGTCTCAAAAAGAAAAAAAAAAAAGAAAATAATTTTGGCCAAGCAAGATTTTCTCCTACACTAAACTTCAGTAGCCAAGATTTGACAAATAAAACTTCCTTGCATAGTAATTTAAGATTTGAAATAGTGGGGAAAGGCAGGGTTTTGTTTGGTTTGGTTTTTAGAAGAGAACTATTGTGATAAGCTTTAAAGTTAAAATCCACCTGATCCTCTACCCATGTGCTTCCCCTGGGGTGGGGATTCCTTGGGTGGCTCTGTGTGTGCTGCGCTGTGTTTCTTTGCATACATGGAGCCAGCATGCTACCGTCAAGCAAAGAAACACAGTACAACACAGTCCCTGGATCAAGGCTGAGGGCAGCATGTGGCCGCTGGGGAAGGAGGCGTCTGGGGCATTTTGGAGACAGGGAAATGCTTTTCAATTCTTGCCAATGACACCCTGTTCCACAGGAACCCTGAAGCCTGGGAGGGTTGCACGCACCAATGAACACAACAGGTTCCTCTCTCTGTTTCTCGGCCAGTAGGAAGTAAAGAATGCACTTTTAGCCAAATGAGAGCTGAAGTGTGTGGGAGGAGTGTTATAAATGATATGCAGGCTACCAAATAAAATTCAATTTTCGGGTAATGTGAAGGTGTGATGCGTGTGGAGCAGCTGCTTTGCATATCACACAAGACAGCAGGTAATAAGGAGGGAAGCAGGACTGGCGACTGATCTGTCACTGGCGAGGCTGGGATTGTTTCCTTCCTTTACCTCCTCTAATCGCACCATTGCAGTGTTGATTCAGAACACGGCGGCCCATGAAAAATGTCACCGTTCTGTCGATGGTGCGGATCTGCTGGCAATTCCAGCAAGCAGTGGCTGCACATAAAGGGTGATAAGGCACTATATCCTGCCACGCTCAGCAGGTTTCCCATTTCCTCCTGCAATTACACATCAAACTGTTTTAGCTTCACAAGCTTCTGCACTATAAATGGCCTGGAGGCAGAAGGCCGCCTGGCACACTGATGAGCCAGGCTTCAAAGCTGAGTGCAGACTCAGGTTTGGGGGAGGCTGCTGAAAAAACATATCGCCCCCTTCTCTGCAAGCACACATCCACCCTGCAGGGCCCTGAAGACATGCCCTAGAAATCATTCTTTCATTATCTCTGCTTAGTCCAATTAACAGAGGGTTTAGGGAAACACTACTGACTGTTCTTGCAAGACAGACAGCACCAAAGGCACTGGAGAGCTTTATGTCTTTGCCGGTCTGCTGTGGTCTACAGACGAGCAGAGGGGCATCCCCTGGGAGCCTGTTGGAAATTCAGGGTGTCCAGATCCATGGGAAATCTGCTGACTCAGAATCTCTGCGGCTGGGCCAAGGAATCTGTTTTAAGGGCATCTCCAGTTGAGAAGCATGGCTCTAAGCCATGCTCGGCACACAAATATGCCTGAACTTTTGACGCCTTTCTCAGGGAATTCCTTACCTGCAGATCCAGGCAGAAGACAGGCTCAGACAAAGGCTACAGATGTAGCACTTTTTGAAAACCCTACCCA
>NW_012114444.1:3196688-3200679 GCF_000951035.1 Colobus angolensis palliatus
CCATCCATCCAGATACACACCCATCCATCCAGATACACACCCATCTATCTACCCACAGATCCACCCACCCACCCATCTGTCCACCTATCCATCCACCCATCTGTCCATCCACTCACACACCCACCCATCCACCTATCCATTTATTCAACACACACCAGGCATTAATTTGCTGCCTGGTACTGGAGATACAGAGATGAGAGACCTCACTGGGTGTTGTGCTCTCCACAGTATCTGGCATACGATTCGCTATAAACTGGCACCTAATCACTAGGCTAGGAGACAGAGCCTGATGGCC
Source organism: Colobus angolensis palliatus (assembly GCF_000951035.1). Lineage (NCBI taxonomy): Eukaryota > Metazoa > Chordata > Mammalia > Primates > Cercopithecidae > Colobus > Colobus angolensis. The sequence continues at coordinate 3,196,984 of NW_012114444.1, forward strand.
CGGGCATGTGTAGGCTCTGAAGGCTGCCTGCTGGGTGTAGGATGCTGTCTCTGCCTTTCACCAGCTGCATGGATTTAGGTACGCTGAATAAATTTTCCAGGTTTCAAAGATGTCTGATCTGTGAGATGGATATAAAGGTGGTCCCTACCTCAAGGGTTGGTTATAAAGATAAAATGACTTAATTCTTACTGAGCACTTAGAACAGTATCTGAGAAAAGTGAGCATTTAAATATAAGCTGCCATGATCATTATGTTACCATCATCTTTGTTAACAAGGGACCTATAGTCTAGAAAGTAGGTTCTGGACAAATACAACATAGATAATTAAGGCAAACTAATACGATACTATTACTAACCTCTATAGAAGGGGCAGAGGGAGACATATGCACTGTGAACATGGGAGAAATGGCTCTCAGTCTGTGCACAATTGTCCCTGGAACATAGCTGGAAAGCTCGCCCGCTCTCGCTCACTCACTCTCACTCTGTCTCTCTCCCCATTGATGTAGTTAAAAATCTATATTAAAGTATGTATACGATAAAATGCACAAATCATGATGCATGGCCAGATTGATTTTCAAACTGACAAACACACCATGTTACCAGCATCCAGATCGAGAAGAGAACATCACATGGACCACAGAAGTCCCAGACGCCCATCCTGGCACCTGCCACTCTGCCTCTTATCATCAGCACACCTGTGATGCGTGTGGTAAAGGGCAGTGGTTTGTTCTTATTGAACGTTGCATAGTATTCCGTGCTAGGGGTATGAATAGCCCACAGTTTATTTCTCCTATTCTACTCCTCGTCCAATTGATGAATCTACTACCCATTAAGCCAGATGCTTTCCGGCTTGGGGACATAACAAATGATGTTGCTGTAAACATTCTTGTATTTGTCTTCTGGTGCACACATCTCTGTTAGGGAGACATCCACGAGAAGAATCTCTGCATCTCTGTTAGGGAGACATCCATGAGTAGAATTTCTGGGGCATAGGATATGCATATGTTCAGCTTTAGAAGCAATGATTCTCCCAAAAGACAGACTAGTTTACACCCCACCTGCTGTGTGTCAGGATTCCATATGCTGCACGTTTCTGTCGACACTTAGTAGTGTCTGATTTTTGCCTTTAGATAGGCTTTGAATGAACTCACCTTCCCAAGAATCCCAGAAGCAGAAGGAATTCCTGCCTGGCCTCACTTTTCAGCAGCTGCTTCCTGCTGGGGGTCTCCGTCTACGACTCAGAAAGGGTGGGACCTAGGAGTGAGCAAGGTCTTGGGGAACACCATGCACCGTCTTCATTCACTCCTTGGTAGTTCTCTTTTCTCTGGGATTTTGACTTCTCCAGCTGGTTTGGTTGTTTTCTGATGCTATCAAAGTCTTTCCCTCTCTTTCTCCTGCCTTCCTCCTTCCCTCCCTGCCTCTCTCCTATCTAACACCGCCTTTGATTCTCAGTGACTTGGTCTGATACCAGCCACTCTACCATATGGTAACTAGAGGTCCTTGGAGCTAGGTATGCACTGCCTGCCTGCAGTGAGGGATGGGTGGGGAGACAGCTGCTTGTACAGAGACAAATAATGGCTGGGTAGGCATTTGCCTGTCACAAAATTGGGGGTCTGGAGCTGGCATTCCAGGCAGACGACAGACTATAGGCTGCACACCCCAGAGGCACCAAGTAGAGAATCCTGCTCAGGAAACTGGAAGGAGCAGCTTGGAAATGTGTAAAATAATATATCAGGAGGTAGACAGTGCAGGGATGAGAGATGCCGCCAGATAGGCTGGAGCTGCCAGGTGGTCCAAAAAAAGAAAAAAGAAAAAAAAAACCCTCAGTTGGGAAACAGTTTTGATGAATGCATGAATGCAGGATGGCACACAGATCCTGAATCAGGGAAGATGATGTTCTGATTTCATGCCACAGCCCCTAAAAACCCCTGCAGCAAAACTGCTAATGTCTCTGGCCTTTGGCAGTGCCTGCGCAGGGAGAAGAGACACATCATCTTCCACCTTGGCCCATGGAGAAATGGGCCAGGGGTCCCAATCAGGCAGGCTGTGCAAAAGAGACAGTAAAGGGCAGAGCAGGGCCAGCTCCCTGCACACACAGGGCACAGGTCCTCTCTGCAACGCTGGGAATGTGGAACTGGGAGGAAGGGCTCAACAGTCTCTGCAAATGCGGCAGGAAGCTGTGCAACTGGCCTCAAGGTTGTCTTAATTATTTGTTCCAAAGATGTCAGCCTGTAATGTATTTACTTTCCTGATTTTTCTCCTCCCTAGTTAGTCTTGGAGCTGCTGTTGTACATACAACTCTCATTTCAGTCATAAATGAATGACATGAACATTACTCAAGAGAAATATCACCTGCCTGGAACATAGCACCCAATCACAAAAAATTACTAACAATTAGCCCAGGACAATACAGCTGGTTTAACACAATAGGCCATAAGCCAAGATTTTTATCTAGAACATCTTCATTTTGAAATCCTCAACATCTGAACACACCTCTGCATATACCCTACGCCCGAGACAGGGTCTATGACGGAAGCATCCAAGCTTCTTCCCCGATTCCCTGCAGGCATTTGCAGGGCCCCGATTCCCTGTAGGCATTTGCAGGGCCAAAGCCCTCTCTCCACCTTCGCTGGTGTCAACAGCTCAGGTCACTTTGATAAGGGGGCAATGCTGCAATCTAAAAAAATTGGGAATGGCCAAGCCTGCACTCCACAGCCATATTGATGGAGAATTTCTGTGACAATCATAATTGGGATCTATGAGTCACTCACACATAAAGCGAAAAGGCAGGTGACAGGGAAGGGATTAGCAAACAGGCAGACCAGTCCTCTGCAGTCGCTGAAGCTCAGAGCTGAGCAAGGCACCCAGAGTCTACCTACAGCCCTCACACAGCACGCCCCCATCCCCTGCCACCCACCCTCCACGCACATTATGTGAAAGTGTCCACCCGAATGCAGTGCCTATGAGCTAGACACGGCATTTTTCAGGTGTGAGCATTATTCATTATAGGTACCTACATCTTCCTGTATTTCTCATCCTTAATATATTAAGCCAGACTATTTTTTCCAAGCAAAATTTTTATCAGCTAGATTAAAGCACCTGGCTGTGTCAAAAAGTGAGATGATTCCTTTAACTCTCAGAAGAAAAAGAAACAAAACAACTGGAAACCTCCATTGAATACATCACATATTCTTCTGGCCTCTTCTATTTCTCTTACTGCTTTTTTCATAAAATTAATACCTCTTAATATGTTTTTTAACTGCAAAGAGTTAGTAAGGAGTCAAATCTCCCGTGGTCTCACCAGAGAGGTCAGCCCTGGTAACTATTTGCAGCATGTGATCTGCCCCGACTTAAGAACACAAGAGCGCAGGCCTCAGTCTTCAACAATCTGAGGACATCAGCACCACCTGCAACTGGCCATCCTGCCCTGGGTGGGGCGCTCGAGAACATCCTGCAATTGGCCATCCTGCTCTGGGCGGGGCCCTCAAGCTCATCCTGCAATTGGCCATGCTGCCCTGGGCGGGGCCCTCAGGAATGTCCTGCAATTGGCCATTCTGCCCTGGGTGGGGCCCTTGAGAACATCCTGCAATTGGCCATCCTGCCCTAGGCGGGGCCCTCGGAAACGTCCTGCAATTGGCCATGCTGCCCTGGGCGGGGCCCTTGGGAACATCCTACAATTGGCCATCCTGCCCTAGG
>NW_012114444.1:3200919-3211440 GCF_000951035.1 Colobus angolensis palliatus
TGGGAACGTCCTGCAATTGGTCATCCTGCCCTGGGCGGGGCCCTCGGGAACGTTTCCGGGGGCTGCTGCCCCGTTTTCCCTGGGCTCTGCCCCTCCTGCAGGATGTGCTCTGTGCCTTATCTCACAGATAATCACAGCAGCGTCTGCCCTGTCCGCCGGCCTTCTCCCGGGCTTGACCTCAGAGAACACGTCCTGCTCAGGGGTCCAGGCTGGAGACATGGGCTTTCCTTCACCTCCCCAGCCCCCTTTCAGACAGGAGCCAGTCCCAGCTGTCCCACCCTGAAGGCCCCCCAACCCCTGCCTCTGTCCTGGCTCCCCCTTGGCCGGCTCGCTCCCATATCGAGCGTCCTAGTGTCGAGGGTGGCTCTGGGTTCAGGGTGCCACGGCCCTCACTGCCTCCCTCCCTGCTCCTGTCCCCGGAGCCTCCTGTGGTGCCTGCCCTGCTCAGGGCGAGGGTTGGCCATGCCTCCCGGCTGGGCTGGACCCAGCTCTGCAGGCAGCTCTGCACCACGGGGCGCACGGTCCTGAGCTGTGATTCAAGGCGCTCGCGGAGCCACACGGGCGGTCTTGGGGATCCTCCACCAGAGCAGCGACCTGCTGCTCCTGGTCCACCTATGCCTGGCACAGAGCTGGGGCCCAGCAACCTTTCCTGGATGAGCCGGCACGGGCTAGGAGGCTGCAGGCTCCTCCTCTGTGTGAGGCCCATGGGGCTGCACTTGCTGGGTCATTTTTTAAACTTGGCTCCGGGTGGACCGCGCGGCACGGGCTCATGACTTTCCCATCTTCAAGAGCATGTGGGGCACTGTGCTGTCACAGCCAGGAGTGGATTCCAAGCCTTGCTCTGCGGGGGACACTGGAAGGGAAACAGCGGGGCAAAGCCCACAGCACAGGGATGACTGAAGCCTGTATCAGGATGACACTCTCCTTAAAGAATGGGACTCAGGGAGACAGGGTCAAAAGAGATGGACCGAAGTCTAAATCCAGAGGGTGACGAGCTGGAGCTGGCCAGAATGAAAACAGAGGAAGAGTGGGTGACAGGGGACATCCCTGGTCTAGGAGTGGCCTCTACAGAGACCCAGGAGGGGACAAGGCCCATGGGAGGACCACATCAATAGTTGCAGTGGAGGGACCGCAAGGCCTGTGCGTGTGTGAATGTGTGTGTGCTGTGTGTGGATACATGTGTATGTGTGTGCTGTATGTGGTTATGTATATATACATGTGTGCTGTGTGTGGATACATATAAGTGTGTGCTGTATGCGGATACGTGTGTGTGGATACATGTGTGCTGTGTGTGAATATGTATGTATATACATGTTTGTGAATGTGTGTGTGGATATGAGTGTGGATACATGTGTGTTATATGTGGGTGTGTGTGGATACATGTGTGTGGATACCTGTTTGCTATGTGCAGATACATGTGTGGATACATGTGTATGCATGTATGCTGTGTGTGGATATGTGTATATACGAGTGTGTAGATAAGAGTGTGTGTGGATACTATATGTGCTGTGTGTGCATGCCCATGCACACGTACTCATTTGTAGGTGTGGGCATGTGCATGTGTACAGGAGCATGTGCACAGCCTGCATGTGTGTGCACAGGGAGTGACAAGGTGAGAGGCTAAGGATACAGCCAGAGGTCAGGCGAGGAAAGGCTTTAGAAGCCACTGAAGAAGCTTGGCTTGATTGCAACCGGACCATCCACTTAGAACTGCTTGCTCGGATGCTGAGAGAGGCAAAGACGCCGTTCATTAGGACCTGGGGAAGTGTTATTAATGATGCAGAAATCAAAGGATTTAAGTGTGTAGATCTCAAAATGAAAAAAAATGACAAATGTACCTGCCAAGTAAAAGAAGGGACGCAATACAGTCATGAACAAAAAACAAAATCCCATGCCATTGCTCCTATAAATGCAGTTTCTCAAAACGCCATCTGAAAGTCAATGCTAAGTTCATCCGAGTGTATCTGCAATATTAATCACATCAGAACTAAAGAAATGGAGACAGGGGTCTCTGCCATATTGAGTCTCTGTTTTGGACTCTGGGGTAGTTTCGCAATGTGTCAATTCAGCTAGGATGAAAGACATTTCTTGCCCATACAGGTCTGGGTCAGGATTGGCAATGAGAGGGACATGAGATTTAAAAAGAAACATGAGGCGGTGGCCCCTGCATCTGCGAGGTGAGTGCACACCCAGGGGCACTGGAACAGCTCAGGACACTTGCCTGCCCTGTTGGCTTACCGGCACCACCCACAGCTCCTCCACCTCCTGCCAGCCTCACTTGCGGGTCATCACTGATGTGTGCTAGGCAGATGCTGGGTCTGTCCCATCCTTGTGGGTCTGGGGGTCCTTGCTTCCCCCATTGTGCTTCTGGCATCCCTCCCCAGCTGTCTGCCCTGCCCCGAGGTGTACCACCTGCAGCAGGGCCACAGCGTCCATGCATTTCTCTACCATGTCCACTCAGCCATCCTGTTTGTGACTTTTCTCTGACCTTCTGACTTCTCCGAATCTTACCTTCTCAGCTTCTCCCACAGCGTGTAAAGTTTTAAGCCCAATAGAAAATCCCTTATTGCAAGGATTCTTTTCCCAGACGGAATCCTGATTGACACCTGACACCTGACAAGAGGGGCTTCCCAGCAGCAGGAGGAGAAGCACTGAGGCTGCTGAGCCCCGGAAGGGGAACCAGGTGATTCTCCCAAGACACATGACACACCCACATGCCCAGGAAGCACTGAGCAAGCAGGTGCAAGGTGGCCAAGAACAGGAACTCACAGATGCCTCCTGAGGCCAGGTGAGGCCCCTTCTGCAGCTGAGGTGCTCAGCAATTTCATTTTGTCCTAATTTAGAATCTGGAGCCAGATCTATAAGTTCTCCTGCATGCTCTCCAAACTCTGTGCTCACGTACCTGACGGAGAGAAAATAATTTCTGGCACGCACCCTTAGTATATAAATATTTACATAGTTATAAATGTATTTACTGCTGCTCTGAACCCTCCCCAGGTAACTAAATACTTAAAGAAGACGCTTGGGGAAATTTATCTTTAAAGATAATGCAATGGAATGTATAGATGTACATTCGAAAAGTCATCTTGGTAACTTCACACGGTTGGGGCTGACATCCTTCAGATGTGATTGGATCATCAGTTTTTGTTTTGCTTTTGAACTTCTGACTGTGGCTGGTGATAGCCGCAGCCCGTGAGGAATGTGTGTCAGCCCCACACTTTGCTCCAGGCTTGCATGGTGAGGAAGGTCTCCAGGCTGTGGTTTCCTTGCAGGGCTGTGTTAAAGCTGCTTGGTTTAGCCCATGAGCGTGGGTTGAGTTAGAACTCGATACTATTCCTAAATCCACTTACTCCAGTGCACACCCAGTTAGTCTCCATAATCCAGTGCTGGACAAATGATGGGGGCCACTGCTTTCTGCACACACCCTGCCTCTCACATCCCGGCACCAGAATCCCAGCAGGGGGAGGAGACTCACATCCACCTGTGTCACAAATGTCAGGGAAGCACAGTTCCTTTTTTTTTGGAAGTATAACATCTCCAGAGAAAACATGCACATCCTAAGTGTGCAGCTGCTTTTATAGATTTTCACAATGGGACTCTGTGCAACCTGCATCCTGGAAGTCCCCTTGATTCTGTTCAGTCATGAAACACCCTCCATCCTGAAATGAAACCTCCACCCTGGCTTTGGACAGTGGAGATGAGTTTGACTGTTCAGCATTTCCTATCAATGAAAGCATCCAGAAAGCTTCCTTTTCTGCCTGGCTTCTTTTGATCAAAATTAGGTCTACCCACTTCACGTGAGTCCCTTTTGGTGGCTTCCATTCTGTCCAGGATTATGACGTCTCCTCCTGTTATGGAATGGAATAAAGACCCTCCAGTGCTTTTCTGAAGTTGAAGTGTTGCACGCACAGAGGAAGAACCCACTCCGAGTGAGGGACTCTTACAAATGCAGACTGTCGTGCAGTCACCAGCCAGCCAAGGGGAAGATGTCGGCCCCAGGAGCCTACCTTTTGTCCCCTCCCAGCCAGGGCCCTCAAGGAAAAGAGTGTAAGGGCTCCCATCACAAGGACCAGCTGCCCCTCCCTGTCTTTAGCTCCACAGAAATGAGTAACATATGGAAGCTGTCACTCATACTCCATAGCACATCTGAGACCCATACACATGGCTGGCAGGCCTTGCTGCCACTGTCCTATCATCCCCCAGGGGACACGCCACACTCTGTTCACCAGTGCACTGTACATGGGCACGTGGGTCACTCCTGACCTTATTCCCCTGTGGGACATGCCACACCCTATTCACTAGTGCACTGTGCGTGGGCACCTGGCTCGCTCCCAACTTTGGACTGTTAGGAGGAATACTGCTATGAATCTTCCAGAACGTGCTTTGGCTGCACCTGAGCATACGTTTCTGTTAGGCCTTGTTAGGAAGAGAGTTGCTGGATCCCTGGAAATACACATGCTCAGCTTTACTGGACACTGCCATGTGGTTTTCCAGAATGGCTGGGCTTGCTTATTTTGTTTTTGGTGGTGACAAAGTCACAGTCAATAGAAATTGTGGTGAGATCTTCCCACCCCTGGTGACCCTGTCGGGAGGGGAGCACTGCACTTGGCATCCCCTGACTGGAGATGGCATCTTTCCTCCCTGGCTGGAGATGGCATCTTTCCTTCTTGCACCCTCTCATTCCATAGCCTTTGGTGGCGAGATCAATGCCTTCCAGAGCAAGGAGCACCCCGAATGGTCCCTCCTCCAGTTCTTTAGACCTTTCCAGCTCCAGACCTGCCAGGCCCTGGTGCTGACCCGCCCCCTCTCTCTGCATTTCCCCCCACAGCGGGAGGAGCTGCCTGCAGAGGGAGGCTTGCTCTTGGGGCAGAGGATTCCTGCAGCTGCTCACACTCCTGAGGGACAGTGGCTGGAGACCACTGGAGAGAGCCCAGATTTGCAGTCACTCTCTGGGTGAGTGCCTAGTGCCCCCTCGCATGCCTGGCATCACTGGGGGGTCCCTTCACCTCTCTATGCTCTTGGTACAACTCCCACTAAGAGGGCTGTGGCTGGAATTCAATCAGAATGCACAGGCTTTGCAAATGGTGCATTCAACAGACACCTACTGTGTACGGAGTGCTTTTCATGAAGCTGTCCTCAGGATGATCATTGACTAAATGATGCCAATGTTTGTATAATTTCAATTCTGACGATGGCTGTGAGGGAACACATGTGTGTACTTAGGAGAACACAGCAGGGGGACGTGCTAGGCATGGGGCTGTCCAGGCGGCCTCCCCGGGGTGGAAGGCTTAAGCTGAGGCCTGAGGATTAGATGGAATTGGCCAGACACAGGGAATGGGGTGTATACTCAGCAGAGGGGACGGCATGGGCCATGCCTGGAGTGGGATGGCCTTGGCTTTGGGGGAAGAGAGAGAACTGCAGAAGAGGGGAGGGTGGGAAGGGAGCTGGGGAGGCAGACAGACGGGGCCAGAACCTTCCTGGTGGAAACTCCGCCGTGGCTGGCTTGGAAGCCAAACGCTCCCCTCTCCTAGCTCTGTGCAGCAGCCGGTTGGAAAAGCTGCCCCAGGATGTAGAGTTTGAAATCTCTCTTTCATCTTAATGTGTCTTTTAGAACTTCCAAGGACGGGAGTCTTTACATCTCTCAGGTTTCATCTCCAAGGAACCACGAACTTGCCTAAGCTGTAAGGATTAGCAGGTGGCAGAGAGACCCTAACAGGCCCCAGAAACAGCCGTGATGGGAGGGGATCTATTTGCCAGGGCATGATAGAAACTGATGAGCAGAGATAAGAACCAAAAGTGCTGTCCTGGGCAGAGCAGCTGCCTCTGCTGTTAGCTGCACCTGCTGTGGGGAATGGGTGATTTCCGGCTCAGGGCATGTCTGCAGTGAGCCCCACCCCCATAACCAGCAGCCCCACCAAACTCTGCGAGGCCTTTCTCCATGGACAAAACACTGACCCACTGTCATGGGTTGAACAGTGGCCCCCAGACAGATATGGACGCCTGGAACCAGTGTGTGAGATCTCATCTGGAAAAAGGGTCTTTGCTGAGGCTTACCTGGATGTGGGTAGGTCCTACATCCAATGACAAAAGAAGTCACAGACACACAGAAAAAGTGGCATGAGGGCCAAGGCAGAGATTGGAGTGATGTGTCCACAAGCCAAGGAACATCAAGGGCTCTCTCTGGCAGCCACCAGAAGCCGGGAGAGGGGTGCGGGGGTGCGGTGGTGCGGCCATGTAATCACAGCTCACTGCAGCCTGGACCTCCTGGGCTCAAGCAGTCCTCCCTCAGAGCCCCTGAAGGAACCAGCCCTGCCCACAGTCCATCTCAGGCTTCCAGCCTCCAGACCCCTAAAGGAATAAACCGCCGTTGTCTTAAGCCACCCAGTTGACAGTGCTTTGTTACGGCAGCCTCCAGGACATGAACTCCTCCACCCACGATTTCACTGGGCTGTAGAGCAAGTGCCGTTATCACCCCATCTGATAGATGGGAAATCAGAAGTTTGGGGAGGAAAACTGGCTCACACAAGGACCTCACTTAGTCAAAGAAGTTTGGGCTGAAGCTTGCAAACACATCTTTGACTTTCATCTGTCTTCTCTGTCTCCTGAGACCAAAGGGCCAGCGCAAAGCCAATGGACAACTTTACTTTCTTCATCAGCATTTGCCATTTAATCAGCAAAAGAGCAAAGGCAGGTGAGACCTCTGCTTGTGATCTGTCTGAGGAAGCAGGTGGCTTCTCCGTGCCTCGAAGGTGGCATCCCCGTAAGAGACAACATGTGCACCCCTCAGAAAACTCAAGGGATGGGAGGTTCCATCTCTTCCAAGTGGGCCTCTGAGCATGAATGGCCCTGCTGCTCTCGGCCTGGCCCCTTGGACCAGGACCACAGCACACTGAAGTGCAGTCTCTGGCGGCGCCCTCCAAACTCAGACTTCCTGAGACCTCGCCTGGCCTCGGGGACCTTGTCAGGCCAAGGCTCCTGTGCCCGCTTCCCGCCGTGTACACCCGTCTCCAGCCATAAAACGAGTAATACAAGTCAAGAGAAATGGACGTTCTGAGAGGGAAGTGGCCAGCAATTTGCTCCCCAATCCACGCTGCCAATTTACAGCCCTGCTAGATAGTGATACAGAAATGCATTCCAGCCGGAAACAGGGCCAGGGAGGGCTGACAGTTGTTGACAGCAATCAACCCAGAAGGGGAGATGTTCCAATGGCCCGATTCCCAACTCCCAACTCCGAACCCAACGGTGCTCGCTCACATGGGTGATATGTTTGGAGGAAACAGCTGGCACTCAGGCCCCACACCCCACAGCTGGCTCAAGGCGGAAGAGGTGACCTCAGCAGGTTTGCTGGTAACAGAGAAAGGGGGGAGAGAGAGGGGCTGGGGGAGAGGGGAGAGAGAAGAGAGGTAGAGGGAGGGAGGGAGATGGAGAAAGACAGAGAGGGAGGAGGGGGAGAGTGGGAAAGTGAGAAGGAGGGGGAAGAGAGAGCACAGACCAAGAGAGAAAGAGTGAGTCTCTTAGAGACCAGGACTGCATGCCCCCAACAGAGTCCTTTTCTGAAGAAGAAGGAAATAGGCCACAGAATCTGGGTTTTATCCCAAGCACCCACAGACAACTCTGCGGGCCACATATTATTCTATTGAGCAGTAATACCAGGCTGCGCCAGTCTTGCTGCGTTCCGAATTGGTGTTTCCAAACACCTCCCCAGCTCAGCCTCTCCACCGCTCCAAGTCATTTCAAATCAGCAACTGGAAGAGCCCCCGAGACCTGCAGCCTCTGTGTCTGAGCACAGATATCCAATTCTCCCCGAAGGCAGTGAGTCAGGAAAAAACTGTCCAAAGATTTCACCCCCTCAAAAAGACACGTTCATTAAAATGAATAGAGCTGCAGGCCCTAAAATCACACTTGGTAAGTTATGTCCTCTGTCCCTTTCTGGAGCTACGAAGAGACTCATCCAGTGCCATGCTGTCCACAGGGTGCCAAGGGGCGGGCATGTGCCAAGTGCATTCAATGGGTCTGGTCTGAGCAGAGCTGGGGTGTGAGTGTCTAATGCACACTGATTTCAAAAGCTTCCTCCAAAATAAAAATTTAAAAACCATGTAAAATACCTGATTAATACTCTGAGTATTTTTACACACCAAAATAATACTGTTTTGGCAATACTAGGTTAAGCAAACTCATTCAAGAAACTAATTGCGTACCACTTCACACCCATTAGGATAGTCACTATCAAAAAACAGAAAAGAACAAATATTGGTGAAGATATGGAGGAACTGGAACCTTGGGAACTGTTGTGGGAACGTAAATGATGCAGCAGCTGTGAAAAACAGTGAGCCAAATACTCACTCGTGAATGAGGGGATAAACAGAATGTGGTCTCCCCTATGACGGAATGTTACGCAGCCTTAAAAAGGAAGGAGAAGCCAGGCGCGGTGGCTCACACCTGTAATCCCAGCCCTTTGGGAGGCCGAAGTGGGCGGATAACGAGGGCAGGAGTTTGAGACCAGCCTAAGCAACATGGTAAAACCCTGTCTCTACTAAAAATACAAAAATTAGCCAGGTGTGGTGGCTCACATCTGTAATCCTAGCTACTCAGGAGGCTGAGGCAGGAGAATTGCTTCAACCTAGGGGGCAGAGGTTGCAGTGACCTGAGATCGTGCTACTGCACTCCAGCTTGGGTGACAAAGCAAAACTCTGTTTGGGGGGCGGGGGGAAGGAAGGAGAGGCCAGGCATGGTGGCTCATGCCTGTAATCCTAGCACTTTGGGAGGCCAAGGCGGGTGGATCACTTGAAGCCAGAAGTTTGAGATCAGCCTGGGCAAAATGGCAAAACCCCACCTCTACTAAAAATACGACAAGTAGCCAGGCATGGTGGTGCATGCCTGTAATCCCAGCTACTCAGGAGGCTGAGACACAAGAACTGCTTGAACCTGGGAGGCAGAGGTTTTAGTGAGCCGAGATTGTCCACTGTACTTCAGCCTGGGTGACAGAGTAAGACTCTATCTAAAAAAAAAAAGAAAAAGAAAACAGGAGATTCCAACACTCGCTATAACATGGGTGAACTACTTTAAGGACATCACACTAAGTGAAAACAGCTAGACGCGAAAGGACAAATACCGTATGATTCCACCTCTTTGGGGTCCCTAGGGCAGTCACATTCATGGAAACAAACAATAGGATGGTGGGGGGCAGGGGCTGGGGAGAGTGGGGCTGGGAGTGCATGTTTAATGGAGATGGAGTTTCAGATTGGAGAGATGTAAAAATTCTGGAGATGGACAACGGCGATGATTTCCATGACTCTGTGAATGTACTTAATGCCGCTGACTGTACACATAAAAAATGGTTAAAATGGTTAAATTTTGTTAAACATTCACCACAATAAAAATCAGTTTTACTGTTTCTTTTCATTTTTTTTCCAACATGGCCTCTAAGACATTTAAAATCCCTCCATGGCTCCACCATGTTTCCATTGGATGGCAGCGCAGGGCTGGGGTACAGGCAGGTTCCTGAGCTCCAGCCTGAGCTCCTGATTTGGCAGGTCTCGGGTGGGGTGACAAAGAATGGGGCTCCCCAACGTCTCCCAAAGTAATGCCGATGCCACTGGTCTGGGGATCCCACTTTGAGAACCACCACTGAAAAGCATTTGAATATCACCCACTTCTGAGCTGGCAGTTTGACGAATGTGGGCCAAGCGTTCTGAAATTTCCAGCTAGCGGAACAGCCCAGCCTCCCTCTTGCTGGTTGAATCTTTGGAGTCACTGTGAGGGACGCAGGACATCCATCAGCCTCCTGACCTCCGATCCGTGGAGAGGCACACCCCCACTGCATGCGGCAGCTCCCTCCTGGGCACTCACAGGCATCTCACTGAAGAGGACGAGTCCAGACCAGCTGCCACTCTCACCATAGAAGGAGGCAGGCTGGCTCTGCAAGGGACACAGCTCTCGGCTCTGCTAAGGACTTCAGACAATGTCCTCTCCCATCTGGAGAGACTTCCCAAGTGCAGCTCTAATCGGAATTCTGATTCTGAGAGGTGACATTAATTTCTGCCCTAAGGACAGGATGAGCTCTCCGCCAGCAAGCCCCTGTTTACAGCAATGCCCCCTCCACCACCCCATCACACGGCCACTTCCTGCTGTGCTTGCAACAAGAGTGAGCATTATTATTAATATTGCCGCACAGAGAACAGTCGAATCGTGTGATAATGCCAGGAGTCAGCTTTGCTGGCAGCCGGTCGGCGAGCATTTGTACCAAGCCAGCTGGAGAGGGGCTGGGGTGCCTGCCTGTCTCAGAATGGCCTCCACGCAGGGCTCTCCCTGATTCCACTCTCCTTTCCAAGTCGCCTCACACCACAGTGAAAGCAGCAGAGGACACAGTGGCCCAAATGCAGGTGAGCCCACTCCTCCCATTTCTCTTTTTTTTTTTTTTTTGAGACGGAGTCTTGCTCTGCCACCCAGGCTGGAGTGCAGTGGCAGGCTCTCAGCTCACTGCAAGCTCCGCCTCCCGGGTTCACGCCATTCTCCTGTCTC